>NW_010172266.1:1784-13534 GCF_000695765.1 Mesitornis unicolor | reverse complement strand
GTGGTTAGTAGGTCGAGAGAGGTTCTCCTCTACTCCGCCCTGGTGAGACCACTTTTGGAATATTGTGTTCAGTTCTGGGCAAGGGAATTGCTTGAAAGAGTCCAGCTCAGAGCCACAAAGATGATTGAGGGAGTGGAGCATCTCCCTTATGAGGAGTGGCTGAGGGAGCTGGGTCTCTTTAGCTTGAAGAAGAGGAGACTGAGGGGTGACCTCATTCATGTTTATAAATTTGTAAAGGGCAAGTGTCAGGAGGAAGGAGCCAGGCTCTTCTCAGCGATAGCCAATGACAGGACAAGGGGCAATGGGTGCAACCTGGAGCATAAGAGGTTCAATCTGAACACAAGGAAAAACTTTTTTACTATAAAAGTTACCTAGCACTGGAACAGGCTGCCCCGAGAAGTTGTGCAGTTTCCTTCTCTGGAGACATTAAAAACCTGCCTGGACGCGTTCCTGTGTGACCTAGTCTAGGCAGGGGGGTTGGACTGGATGATATTTCGAGGTCCCTTCCAGCTCCTAATATTCTGTGATCATGTGAAATGTATCTGGTGGTGTTTTACTAGGACAGTCAAAAAGGTTGCAGCATTGTAAATGGCAAACACAGAAGAAGATTCAGAAATATTTCCAGAAGTGTCAAAGGGTAGATCTACTTAGGCAGTTACATGGATCTTCAGTTTGTGTGGTAATTAACAGTTCTGCATAAGTGAAATTGAAATACATGTGTTTTTATTGGTGGGTTACCTGAGTTCACACGCAGAAAAATATCTGTGGTAGTCCTGCATGATAAACACAGCTTTCCTGAATCTCCAAGAAAAACTGTGAAGCAGTGTTGCAGCGAAGGGAATAATAGGTGGTGCAAGATGAATAAAAAACAAGCAAAAGAGGGAGTGGCTGAGCATGGTACATATCCTTCAAGGCACTGCTATGAGGTGGCACTCAGACATCATCATTGATGGGGATCAAGTGGAAGGTTCAAAGCAAGCTCTTTTTCTTCAGCAAAGAAAATGATGCTTGCAGTGGGTGGAGGCCATGGAGGAAGGCCAGGAGACAGTGTGCTGGAGATGTCAAGATGACACACAAGGGCTTAAACAAGAGACTGAGCTGTGGGAAGAGACCAGTCAGGGCAGTGCTAGGGCAGGGAGAGAGTAAGGGGGTATGAGGGGCAGAAGACGTGATCCAGGAAAGACCTTGAAGTATACGGATTAATTTGAACCCATGAACTTAATCAGATTATATTCTTCAGTTTACCGATGGCTGAAGTTTATCAGTAGCATATATGCTATTTGTGGAAAAATGCCAAGCAAATGCACTGGTAGGTAAATATTGAACTCAATACAGTTTAAGAGACAGAAAATAA
Source organism: Mesitornis unicolor (assembly GCF_000695765.1). Classification (NCBI taxonomy): domain Eukaryota; kingdom Metazoa; phylum Chordata; class Aves; order Mesitornithiformes; family Mesitornithidae; genus Mesitornis; species Mesitornis unicolor. The sequence continues at coordinate 12,180 of NW_010172266.1, read as the reverse complement.
ATGTGTTTCTGAATGGCAGCAGCTTCTATTTTATCAAAACATAAGCAGTGATGTGGTCTTCCTACATCAAAACCAAATTTAATGCAAATAATTAAATAGAATTAAAAAGCAATTGAATTATACAAATCCAAATATAAATAGATTTTTTTTTAGAATTACCTAAAGCTATTGCACTGCTTGTTATTTCTTTGCAGATTTACAGTATTCAAGATTTTGATTTCATGCTTCAGTTTAAGACCAGGCAGTTTTTAAAAAATAAAGAGCTCTTGAAAGATGACAAGGATCATCAGTACTTATTTTTTTATTAATTGAGTGCAAGACTCAATGCCTTTCTGTATTGAAAATAAGTGGTACTTACAGCAAAAAAATTTCACAAGATATTTTCCCAGAGTGTTCTAATAAGACATGGGGGTCACAAATAGTTTACTACCACTCAGTTGAATGTAATAGCGACTTATATACCCAGAGGAGTGTTCAGTGTCCAAATGCAGAAATACTTGCACTCATAATTCAACACTGCTAAGCTCATCTGTCAAAGTAGACAAATAAGTAAAACTGTAACAAATTTCTCTATAAGAAATATTAAATAATTATCTGTCTTTAAACCTTGCCCTCACTCTCCAAATCCAAACTATAATTTAAGATGTAATAGTTCTTTGGCTACAATTATTTCGGGGTATTCAACATGAATTGCTAGTACTTAATTGAGCAACAAAACAGTGCTAGATGCTTTTTGATTGGTTTTATCAGATTTACTTATTTAAAAAGGGAGCACTGAATAAGCTACTGTCAGGAAGAGAAAATCAGCTGGATGGAGCAGCAAAATGTGTTGTGCATGGGGATGTGGTAAATGTAACTTTTTGTTAAAAACACAGTACTTGCAACCTAGTTCTAAAGAGTTATTTGCACAAGACCTTTATCTGAATGATATGAGGGGGAGGATATTCTTCATAATCAACAACCATTCAAGGGAAAATTGCATGCAGGAATAAAAGGTAGCTCATCAGCAGCTTGCTTATCAACTCCACAGGAAAATCCTTGCATGCAGAAGCTTCTGTATCAATGAGCCCAGACAAGATGTTTGGGAAGAAGCCAGTCCCTAACCCAGAGTAGATGCCTGTAGTGGTAAAACATAACCTATTCAATCAATCAATTGCAATCTGCAATTAAACACCATGCAAATAAGAAAGATGGTAAAAAAACAACTTCTGATGAGGTAAGTGGAAGCACTGGATCAACATTGTTTCAGGGTTTTCATTTTCTATTGTTTATATGTTTATTTTTTATCTTTAAGAAAAAGAAATAGCCAGTAACTTCTAACTGCAATGTTCATTTAGAAAGAAGTCATATCCTCTATTTAGAATTTACTTTCTGAGCATTATAAAAAGGAGAAGATCCAGCTAAGAGTCACTACATCAGAAACCTCGAAGTAAAGCAATAATTACTTGTGAACAATGGTAGCAAAAGATGCACACATATCATATAGCTATGTCATAAACTGATCAAGCTAGAATGTCACAATGGCCCCAAATGTCCTTATAATATATACATTTTAGACAACTTACCTTCATTTTGTATTTGGAGAAGTCATCTGAAATTTACTAACCATATAATATCAGGTGCATAGCTATAATAGAAAGCAGAAGAGTAAATGTCCTCAGAGCATGAACAGATAACATAAAAATCTTCTTACTGTGTGTAACCATGGAGCAGCTGGACTTATACATAACCAATTATTTATATAAGATACTAGCCTTCTCAAAACACATTTAATCACAAGTTACTTGGGCATGCTTTCCTGAAGAGGATGTCGGTGCTCCTCAATATTGTACATATAGAACAATTTTACAGATGCTACATCATAGTACTTGAGCTTCCCAAAAATTTACACAGAAATGGGTTAAAAGAAAAAAAAAATGAGTATGTAAATCTGCCACTTATAAAATCTTCCTACTCCCATTAAGCCTAATCACATATGATCTGTCTCATCTCATATAGAACTCAGTGCTTTGAAATGAGAAATTGTATGACAACATAGATTGTTTGAGAAAATCCAAGTTAACAGGACTATTTGTAACTTTTGACTACTGCTATGAATTTGAGATTTTTTAAATGCTGAAATCAGAAGGAAAAACTTTTTGATACCTACACCCCAGCTATTTTACCTATCACTTAATTTCTTGCAAAATCTTTTTTATCTGATGTGGGAAGGAAAAAGCCTGAGTACAGATGTAATTTTGTCAGCAGCAGAAAAAAAAATCCAGTTATAATGTACTCTCAGAGCACTGTTGGGAAAAATAATTGCTGGCCCCCTTCTTCAGGGTACTCTAGAACCTCACTACTTGTATTCAGCCCTTCAGGAAAACACAAAATCGCTTTCCCACTGATCGGACAACAGTAAGAAAAGTCAGTGAGCTGAGCATAAATAAAGAATATTTAAACAATCTCTATTTCTTGCCTGAAATACATGGAGTTTGGGTTGGTTTTGATTTTTTGGGGATTTTTTTGGGTTTTTTTCCAGACCTGAACCAGAAATTAGATTGGAGTGCCTGGACTGGGAAGTTTGTACAAGACTAATGCCAGTCCGAAACAAATTCAAGCAATTGGGATAGCTTTTCTGAGGTTACTTAGTCTTATTTGAAAACAACTGTTCCAACCCTCCTCTCACAGACGCAAGCAAGCTGTTCACCTTGCCTCCAGAAGGAAAGTTTGTCCTGGCCAACAGAGGTAACGGGGAGACTTTTCTTCCTCAGAGGCTGCTGTGATACTAACCTGTCAATGGAGGTTAGCAGAGATATGCCTTGTTACCTCGTGCCTCTCCCAGCCACCTTTAGGTCACCTTTCGAGAATCCAGTGTGTTGGTTCTTTTCTAGGGTTGCAAATTTTGCAGAAGGAGTGGTTAGCAATGAAAGGAAAAAAATCTCAGCATATCTAACATTTAAGTTAACTCAGTTTCTTTCACTTTTTTGCAGTTCAGTGCAAAGCCTTCAGTGCAGGTCTCCTGCTGCTTGTCTAAACACGGCTCTCTGGTGCCATTTAATGTAGTCAAGACTATTGGAGTTATTTTCGTAAGATTTATAAAGAATTATGCTTGCTATTTAAAAATTTTTGGCTGTGTCCTTAAGATAAGCCACTTTTCCTTTGTAGGCCACAGTCCTTGTTTCCACTCAGAACCCAAAGAGTCACATGTCTTCTAATACATGTGTATTATATTCCATGCATGCAGCTTAATGATAATCTTTTTCACAGTAACATAACTGGGATTAGTGAGTGTCCATTAGAACTGGTCTTCAGCTGTGATGGGCTATGATGGTGACCAGTCCCTCTGTTTCAGGGCTCTGGAGACAACCAACAGCCTAACTATCCTCACCCAAACTCCCCGGGGCCTCCCTGACTCCTCTCTATGGCCCAGAACCCCATATTGGCCTAGCCTGGTACCCTTAGTCTTGTCCTTCAGTCACCCTGAACTCCTTCTTGGACTTCTCTGACCGGTCCTGGACCTGGCTTATGCCTCTGCCCAGAGACCCCATGATGTTCTGAACTGATGATGAATCTCAACAGATTGATTTCTCCACCCGACTCTGCCATCTGAGACGCAGTGAGTCAGTCACTGCCCAGCTGTCTCATGCAGATGAGAACTCACTCTGAAACTGGATAAACATCAGGCCAGCTTTATCATTCAACCTGGTGTAAGGGACCTGTGATGCTCAGGTTAGATGAGGACTATGCTTCGCTAGCTCCTTGCCATCAAAAAATAAGTAATTTAAATGTCAAAGCATCAAAGGCCTCTCCACTGGAACCCTTATTTTAAAAATTACCATTTTTTCTGTTTCTCTTACTCTGTTTTAGCAATCAAGGATGACAAACTCCATACAAAATATTCAAGTAATTCTGTGGTGCTATTTATTATTTATTATCATTCCTACATGTATTTTTGTCCTGGATGTTTTATCGTTTTTATTGTAATCAGGCTTTGCATACCGTTAGTGTGCAGTGTTATCTGTATGTTACTATTGTATTCTGGGAGACATCTGAGTATATTATTTCATCTGGTAGTTCTGTGAGATAGCTGAGGCAAAGGATTTCTAGGTTTGGGGTTTTTTTGCCTTTTGGTTTAGACATTTGCAAACAGTTTTTCAAAGCCTGATTAAAACATTCAATTTTCCAATTGGCCTGAGTGTGAGGATGAGTGTGCCTATGCTTAATGCTTCTTACTCTACAAATTCTGCAGATTCCCACAGATGTGAAATGAAGTCTATCATTGGAGTCTAGTATTTCAATTTCTATTGTGAATAAAAATTTTTAACAAGAACTACATTACAGTTGTGGAAGCAACACAGCAAATAAAGTTTGCTTCAGGCTATTTGCTAATCAGTTAGTATGAGAATGTAAGGGCAGTTTACTAGGGCCATTTTGAAAGGGTCAAGGATGTCTGTAACCATCTATTAGGAAAGAAGGATCAGGCAGCAGTATTTAATGCAAATAAATTACAGTTACACACAGTAACACTTCTTTTGAGAAATGGCTAGAAAGTACTATGGAATTTTATAGACTTCTCCATTTGTGGCTATGTTATGGCGATGGCTTTAGAACTCAAACCCACGATTTTGATGGTATCACAGGCAGTTTGTTTAAGTTCATCACAATAGGGAACTGGTAAAATCTGTTGGAGATTATTCAGAATATTTTTATTTTGCTGGCTCACTTAAAAGATTCTCCAAGGAGTAGTTTGATTTGAAAGTTAGGTGGTTCATTTCCCTCTGTGCAGATGGATGACTGGCTGGTGGGCATCTCTTAACTCCAGCAGCTGAGCTCTTCAGAAGCTCTGCTGGTGGCAGGCACTCCTAGAGGTGCCTGTTTCCTCAGCATCAGCATGGATCACTTCTGAGCTACTCATCTCCTTTGCCAACTACTAGACTGTTTTACAGAACTAAAAGCCTGATACTGTGGGATCAGTGCCTGCCATGGACCCACCTTCATTATTTGTCACATCCATGCAAAATTCTTGGAAGGAATTGTCTCACATAGTTCTTACCACAATTTCAGTGCTTCTCATCAAATGCATACATTATTTTTAGTTGCTGGGAATTAGTTACCTTACAACAAGAACATGTATTATTAGTCTGAGACTAATAGGTCACAAGGAAAAATGTCACACAGCACTTGCATAATTGCTGAAAATTTGGAATAAACTTGAGAGAAAAAGATTTGATTGCAGAGGATCACAGGTGGGACCACAGAAGCCACAGCTACTATTTTGGATACTTGTTTGTGACCTAGGAAGGGGGTTTATTTTTTTGTTTGAGATCAGGCATCTTAAAATAAATTTATCCTGTTAAATTGCCCTATGGAAAAAAAGAAATCAAGTTCCAACCAGATTAATTTGTACAATATAATGCAGAAATTCTCTTCAGAGTCTGCTGGTGTATTCTGAAGCACAATAAAACTATACAGTAACAATGGACCCAAGAATAGTTTTGCAAAATCAGCAGCATCATTCTCTAGGCGGCGTTGAATAAAAGCATAAATCCAGAGTGCCGGTGTGAAAGTGCTTCTGTCTTTCTGTTAGTGAATTTTATAAAGTATGTAATTGAAACAACATGCCCAGAATATTCTGCAAAATTTGTCCCATGCATCAAAGAGTAATCATATTCAAATTACATTATTAAAGGTCTTAACAAGTAACTTGACACAGAATAAACTAACCTATAACAAAGAGAAGCTGAAAATGTTTTCTCTGTAAGCCTTTCTCCCCAGCCATTTTACAGTGTGCTTCTAGAATATCCCTCAGAGGTATCTACTACTGGTCATGCTGGGGAACTCAGGGATGGACCAAATGGCCCACTGGTCTAATTCAGGATGATAACACCAGTCCTATATGGAAACCCCTTGATAAAAATAGATTTTACATATCACTGGCATTTAATGTCCTCCTGTTTGTGGGGGTGTATGATTGTCCCTCAAAATAATTTTATTCAGCTTGCATAAATTCAGATGCATAAAACTATCTCTTTTTTCCTTGTTGGCAAGAATTTGAAACTCCTACTCTGGGAGCTAGTGTATTCTATGAAGCCATTCTTTTCCTGCTTTTGTAGCTCCTAGGACAGCTTTTTTTCCCCAGACAAAGTCAAACATCTGAGTTTCTGTCGTATGGGAACAACTTCTTTTCTGATGCACCAGTGCCAGAGCACAGCCCAGTGTCGGACTCAGCACATCCTGTCACAACCGAGAAAGAGGTTAAACAAGGAGGTTTATTCAGTTCTGTTGAGGAAGAAACACATCCATTAACAACTCAGAGGTTTAAAGCAGTCAGAAGGCCCATTTCAAGAATAAGAGTGTCAGTTTTCACAATATTGAACTCGGCAGGTACACAAAGAATGTCATGTGTCACCAGTGCAATGCGATAGCCAAGTGCAGGGGTTGCTTCCTTCAAGTCTCCTAAAGTAGTTCAGGCTTCAGACCCTTTGAAAATATTGCAGATGCAGGCAGAATTGACACAACTGAACCAGTGCCTGGCAAACTGTGAGTAGTTCAATAAAGTGAGGCTGTCCTCCAGGGAATAAGTGTCCCAGGGCGCAAATGCCATTGTAGAAACTTAACTCCAGGAACAAAACAAGCTGAACTGCATTTATCTGCACTCAATTCTAAGGCTGGGAGTGGAGGACTAGGAGTCCATCACAACTTTCCTAGTGAATCAAAAGCTGTATTTTGTTTTGCCAGGTTCTTAGAAACATTTGTGGCAAATGAATTGTAGGCCAATGGCCAGCATTTGCTTCAAGTTTAAATGAAATTCCTTTCAGAGCAGATGCAGAAGTGAAATAGTAACCACCTTAGCAAATCTCATCTGAATGGTGAGAGAAACAGAGCAAATGAAAGGAAAAGTAGGAGGAGATTGGAGAAAAAGGGAAAGGATAAATAAAGAGTTAGAACAAAGGTTACAAGGAGGGCAGAGGGTGGAGGAAGGGAGGATGGAAAAGGGAGCTTTTGGACTAGGAGGATCCTTAGTAATGCTCTACATGTTTCATATTAAACTCTTAGTTACCCATTTTGACAGGCTGTGGTGATAATCATAACAACAGCTCAAAATTCTCTTCACTGATGAAGAAATAATATCAGGCAGAATGTTAGTCATACTTGTATCCAGTAGCTTTTTTTTTAATTAAAAAACAAATCTGTTTTGAAGCACATTTCACACTAGCATTGGTCATTCTGAAATTTACTGCAAAGAACCTCACTTTAAATAATAATCAGCATCTCTCAAAAAGTGCTGCATGCCAAGAAATTTTTTGGGACGTTACATAACTATTTAAATTTGTTTGGGCAGTACCATCTTTTGGCTTTTTTTTGGCCAAAGTTTCCCTAGGCATTTCACACTTCCCCTCCCTTTCTGTTCTTCCTGTAGCCTCTTTGATCTGTATTTTAAAATATTGTCAAAGCACGTAAAAGCCTACCTCAAAGTCTTCACTTGTCCTTCTCTTTCTCTGGTTTACTCACCTCCATATGTCTTACTATCTTTCTTCCAACTCCTAATCCCCTCACATCATATAAGAAATATTTCCTATTTTCTTTATAAATCCTCCAGCTATAGGGGTTTGCACTCCACATGATCTCGTTACGGGTGTGCATATGAGTGACAAAGACACCCCATCAGCCTTAACTGATATGATTGCTGTGTGCTCCAAGCTCACTTTCTCAATGAATCTGGACCAAGATAACAGTCCTCCCATTAATTAGTAGGCTGCCATTTGTTAATACCAGAAGGAATATCTGAGGCTCATTTATTTATATATTTATTTTACAAGAGCTCTGTAAATCTAGTAAGTAAATTATCCCAGGTTAGACTTTGAAAAGTGATTCTCCCAGCTAGGGTCAAAGTTTCAGAAGAACTCCCTTCCCTTTAAAATATTAAAATAAAATTGTCAGTGATGTGGATATCTTCTAAAAATGCAGCCATTGTCATTAGGAGGTTACACTGGAACTCTTTGGTGCTGAGCTCTTTTGGAAATCTATTCCAAAAACATGTCTGTATTTTCACTGTCGCCTTTCCTTGTTTTATTTTTTTATCATGTTGCCAGTGAATAGCATCGTTATCACTATGTTCGTACCAGAACATTTTTGTATTTTCTACATTTTGATTAGAATACATTTGGCCTAATTAGAAATGTGAAATCAGGATGGATGATAGCAACCCTAGAACACACTTCAAACACCGTTATAGGCATTTCAGGAAGGGGTCAGAGGAATAAACTACAGCTCATTAGCCTGAGGCTATGAGTGATCTACCAACCATACAGAAAATTGGCAGCCTTTCTGTCTTTGTCCTCAAGGAGCCTGTGTATTAAACTAATTGTTAAATATAGCAAACAGACTGGCAGTGCAGTCAGACTGCTTTTTGCACATGTAAAATAATGGGGTTATTTGGATTTCATTGAAATGCTATCCATATCTGTTTTACAAATGTGCAAGCACTTACATGCTTCATAGAAAATCTTCACTATTGGCCTAAGATTTTAAAGGAGCCACTCTAGTGTAAATGACCTAGTTAGAGAAAAAAAATATATCTTATTTACGAGGGAGAAATAAGTTAAAATGCACATTGAAAGACTGTTTTGATGGCTAATTCTTAGTAAGTTTGGAGTTATTATTTCACAGTATTTTTAGAAGCATACTTAAATGTTTGGAATAAGAGTGAAAAATCTTACTGTCTTCACTATTCTATGCTACACTTTTCTAATTCATGTACATATATGTATAAAGACTGCGACGTGTTTCTCACTTCTGAAATTACAGTTTTTGAAGTTAAAAGCTTTTGTGATGGTCAAAAATTGCTGAGTGAGATTTGTTCAATATTAATTGTTATTATTTCTCACTATTCTCATAGAAAACTAGTGATGCAGCACAATGACTTTGTGGGTGACAATAATGATTTTGTTCTATTTCCTGATTGGAATTTTTAGATTATACCAGTGCACTGTCCACATCCATTTTGAGATATATAAAATTACCATAACAAAGGATAACACTATATGCACAGAGAACATTGGTATAAGATAAAATTAAAAGCAGCATATAAAACAATCTGTGAATGGAGAAGAATGGGAGGTAGAGGGAATGAGGGAAATAGAGGAATTAATTTTATCTAACTTTACTTATAGAAAAGATAGGCCTATAGTCTTATTTAGTTGTCTATTATCCTCCATCTCCTAACCAAAAGAGTTGCTTCAGTTTAAATTTTTTCCCTTTGATGATTTGCATGAAGAGCCAGTGGATTTTTTTAAAATTATTTAATTTAATTGTTTGTAGCATTTTAGCACCAAAAAATTCCTTGTCAAATAGAAACTGCTGATAGCTTCTGTGCATAAATTTACAAAGAGCTGTTCTCTGTAGGAGACCTTTATAACCTCCTGGTAAGAGTTAGTCCCAAAATTCTGGAATCAATAGCTTCTTCCGAATATTTTTGATGCCAAAGACTATTTTCAATGTTATATAAACTAGAATAGTTAACTTGAATTATTTACCATTCTTTCAGACACTTACAATGTTTCTAAAAATCTGATAATGAATTTGAACATAATTTCTTACTTCCCCCCCCAACTCTAAGTTAGACTTTTAGTAGATTTTATGTAAAAAAAAAAGTTAGTTGGGTTTGAGTTATGATAAATGGAAGAATTGTTAGTGTTTCAAAAAAGATTCAGAAACACAAACTGAAAACAATACCCACAGCTCATATGTTTGCAGCACAGAATAAGGTTACAGGATTTAACAAGTATGCATTTATTTGCATCCTATTGCTGAGGAAAAGGGTTGATATTAGTACGATTACTCATGTGCTTAAAGCTAAGCATATGCTTTCATGGGTCAAGCATGCTATGATCAGAGATGTAGGACTGGGCTTCTGTTACTTATCTTGTCATCCTTCCCCTCCCACCAAGCAAATGAAACTTCAAGGCCTCTGTGGTTGTTTCCAGTGTTTGTCAAAGACTTACTTCCGTTCCAAAGGAATCCTTCCTGGTCCAGTATATGCCATATCCAATGATCACACACAAATGGGTGGTGCCATACATCTGATCATATTCCAAACAGCTAAATCATGGCTGCAACCAAATCAAAGGCAAACTTTCACTGCCCTCAATAACTGCAGAATTTGGGTTTAAAGAAAATCAGTTGGCAAATAGCAGAAAGGGAGACTGCTGTCACATTCTTTTCCATCGTTGCTTGTGTTAGAAGTTTATCTTTAATGTATTTTCCTTTTCATTTTTAATGGGAAAACCACATCCATATGACAGAGATGATGAGATACAGTTGTGGTTCGAGTTGTGAATAATCTAATTCAAGTTGTGAATTATCTTAATTTAAATCTTTCCAAGATTGTAACACAAAGAAAACTGGGTTATTT
>NW_010172266.1:0-1704 GCF_000695765.1 Mesitornis unicolor | reverse complement strand
TATCATATATATTATATATATATATATATATTTTTTTTTTCCAACTGAAGCTGACATTAACAAATAGGCAAACTATGTAATCATACAACCATGTACTGATATCCCAAATTTTATCTAGACTTCTTGATTTCTTTTAATTTAGTGTATGACAAGATGTTCTGAGAAAGCACATAAAGTGGCTGGGGAAAGAAAGGAAAGCTATCAAATGTAGTGTCTATTATTTTAAAATTCAAAATCTTTCTATACAACATTGATAAAGATAAAGCATGGCTTAATATCAGGTGGGTTTGAAAAAATCTCTTCATACATTATGTAACTGTTACTTGCACTTAAATAGTGCACACAACAATAAATTAAGTGGAAAGTGGTATTTTTAAAGAGTAGAAACAGCGTTCCAAGATCAGTGTAATTTTCCCCATAAGCTACCATCATATAGGCAAATTCTGCATTCCTTTCCTTAATGCAGACAAGACTGCTTAGGTCCAGAGTCACCAAATTATTTAAAATCCCGTGATCAGCTAGGACCATCGAATGGAAAAGATAACATAGCCTGATTTCTCTAACATGATGTTTTAATCCAAGTCAAGACTTACAGGTTAGTTTAAGCAACCTAAGCTGTATTTAGAAAACCCAAAAGCCAAGAGAATGGCCTAGAAATCCTACATTCAAGAGTACATAAAAAATCTAAATCTTCTGCAGATCAGCCAAGTTGTAGCCTGCATTGTCCTAAATTGATTATATACCAGGATTAAGGCAGAAACACAGTAAAAGAAAAATTGATAACTTAACAATACGTACAGATATTTTCCTTTAAATGAAAGTCCTTCAAACGTTTTAAAAAAATGTCTTTTAAATGCCTTCCTTCCTTCCTTTCTTGTCCAGTATCATGAAGCAGAACACCTAAAGAATGTATTTTGTGCCATTTATAAGCTTTTTGTCTTTGAAGCAGTGCTGGACCTTCTGTGAACACTGTAATGGGTCAAACAAGAAACATTAATACTAGCTCTCTCTGTAAGGTTAACTCTCCAAATTCAAGGCAAAATAATATCTTTTTTTTTTTTTTAACCTAAAGGAGGTATACAAGGACTCTGTATATGCAGGAACAAATCAGAGTAAAAGCATGCCATTTTCACAGTAACATAAGTGGAATTAATGTTACAAAAGGTCTTAGCCTCTTACAACAGACCATTTAAATCACAAGGCAGTTTTATAAAATGTACACATTAGGGTTATGTTTTCATTTATACAAATTTAAAAGCATAATAACTGCCCCACTGTTTGTTGAATAAATACTGTAACTAATAGAAATCTTAAGTGCATTCTCCTTATAAAATCTCATAACTAAACCTGTTGCAAACTATTAAATACTGAATTCTTGTCCTCATATCAGTTTAGACAGATGAAGAAAAGGTTTAGCAAGCCCTGATGCTATCAAGTAGTTTGCTTCTCATTTCATCTATTTCCATCCCTGAGAGTGCAATAGAAACAATTAACCAGATTTCGATTAACTGCTTGAAAAATCACCAGCTGTTTTTTCTCAGTCACTTAAACCTTTCATTCTTGACCTAGATTTAGCAAGCAACACAGACAATAGCAAGGTTTTTCCACAGGAAAACTAAATTTATGACAATGGCAAAAGAGTATCTATGGAAATCTCGATTTTCAGTGATTGCCCCTCCCCCCTCTCCCTCTCTCCCCTCTCTC
>NW_010172265.1:0-4905 GCF_000695765.1 Mesitornis unicolor | reverse complement strand
AATCCCTAACATTCTGTGATTCTGTGTAATTCCAGCTATAGGAATTCTATAAGCAGCACTAGCCACATGCTTCCAGGGCATTCATCACTGTCAGCAGCTATGATAAAGATACTGGCAAGAAACACCTCCATCATGAATTTGAATGTATGTGTGTTCAGAAAGAACAATCAACTAATTCTGCATACTCCATTGATAAGAACGTTATCTTTATTTAGGAGATATGCAAACTAAAGCAATATGCAGGTAACAAAAGTTCAGAAAATTTTCTACCATTTTAAGATCTCTGCTTTTCATGTCTTCACTCTCCTTGATCAAAGTAGAATGTAGGGGACTGACTTTTTTAATTGCCCCAATTCTAATTTCCATTTATTATGATCTGTCTGCAACTCTTGGATAGTGTTTTTTTACTATTTTAATGCAGCTGCCTTCCAACCCCAATGATGACTGTTTCCTAACCATAACTAAAGAAAAGTGTCAGACATATCAAGATGTCTCTATAAAGCGTACCATATGTATGTCAATCATTACTACTAAGATGCCATAAGAAAGTTATGCAGGCCATCTTTTGCATCTTAACCAAACAGAACAGATTTAAATATGGTATTTCAGCATAAATTTAATTTTGCTGATGGATTCTGACATCTGTCAGTGTATACACCAAACAGAGTTAACTTTTAAAGTAAGTATGGAATAAAATTACAATTTGAATAGTTTTAATGATTCTGCAGTCATGTTTCTCTCCTGGAATAGTACTTTTTGTTTGGTTTGGGCTTGTTTTTTCCTTCCTTTTTTTTTTTTTAAACAGCAAAGGTCTCTTTGACTTTACTTATCCTACATTTTCAGGATAAAAATAGGTATTAAAAAATAAAGATATACTCTTACTAAATGACAGCAAATATCTTAAAAGACAATTTGTGGATGAAAATGAAAATACCATGTAACAATTGTTGCAACAATTTTTAGATGTTAAAAACATCTTCCAGCTCTGCATTATTTCCTGTAAATAAAAAGTGGAAATCTTTCATTTTTATTATTACCTATTTTATTTTTTTATTACTCTCCCAATATAAATGAAGTATTTCTTTGATAATGTTAAAATTTACTTATGCTTGTATTGCCTGGTATATGGATTTTCTTGGGATCATTTTAGGAAGCACTGAGCAGAGGGCTAAGAGATTATAGAGACTTGTCTTGGTAATACCTAACACATATATTGCTTCCTGAAGAGGTATATTTATAGTTACTATATTTTATATAATGAATCTGAAATGGGTGGTTTGATTTATCTCATGTAAACATGACACTGAACATAAGATAACATCTAACACTTTAAAACAAGGACTTTCAATCTATATACTAATATGGGCCACACAGCAATTTTGGGTCCATTTATACTCTCAAAACAGACTCTGTAACTGTGGCAAAGCTGACAGTTTTAATTCCATGCACACTCTCTTCACAGATAGATGAAAGCAGGTGGTTTAAGACTTCAGAATATAGAACGTGCAAAATGGATTCAATTCTTGTCCATTTGTAGAAGAGTTACACCTGTATCTGCTATTTCTATTTTTATCTATACATCAGTCACAACTTAAATCTCATTTTCAGAATTTTACTGATTCAAACCAGGTTCACTATCTTTTAGCAGGCTTTGAAAGTTTTCAGAATTTTAAAGTTTTCAGAATTTGACACAGTGACAGGATCCAGAGTCAGCTGAAGGCCTGAGGTGGAACACCTTCTTTCAAAGCTTTCATTTTAAAGTAGATAGGCTTCCAGTCTCTAAAAACAAACACTGAATGAGAAAAAGACAACATTATAGACTGCCTTTTGGGGTATTCTTCTTTAGGGAAATTTTAATGTGAAAACATACTAAAATGCTCTGCCTTAGCAAATATTCTGTGAGGCTTCTGCACAGTCTTGAAGCCATACAGGCTCAGCTGGTCTATGGAGAAGGAATTATATTCTCCCTTCAAGAAGTTTTACCTGGTTAGAGTGTAAATGCCAAAACAATGTACAGCAAGAGCAGAGAAGCTTTCAGTGACTGAATTATATTAACATCTGCAAATTGAAGAGATCCTTAACTGTGAAGGAAAATTCTACATATTTGTTAAGAAACAAAAATATGAATATTTAATAGTAGTATTTAATCTCTAAAACACTAAATTAGGAAAAACAAGGGTCAATTTTTTTTTTTCTCAAAACTGTGGAAGCAATCATTATATTCATGTTTTCTTAACATAATGGAAAAAATAATTTTCAAAATACCTTACTTTATCCCTAGATATGATATATTATTTTAGAGTAAAATCAGTTCCAGTTTCAAATGTGATATTGTAGTTACCTATGTTAACAAAGAACAGTAGCACCTGTTCTGGTTAACAGAACTACAACAGCAGGAAAATTATGAGAGTTGAGAGGTCCAGACAGCACATAAACTCCAAGCATAAGTTTATTGTGAAAACCTGTTTGTTTGAATTTTCAAACTGCTAAGCAACAGAACCGAATTTTAAACAAGTTTAAAAGTAAGAGTAGATACATCAAACAATAACTGCCACTAAAATGTCACTTCCTGTCATGTGATATTGCTGTTACCATTCCAGAGAAAATATGAGTTAGAAAATGAAAAATTACATCAGAAACAAGCTTGTATACAAATATGTATACTTATGAGCACTAAAATTAATAATGTCCACTAAAATAATGAAGCAACAGCTAAGATAATTTATTTGTATTTAACATAGCTTAACATTAATGCTAATGTTATTAGCATTTAACATAGTTTAACTTAGCATTTAACATAGCTTAACTTAGCATTTAACATCTTGAAAAGTGTCAATTATCCAGTTAAGTATGGGAAAGTAATAACTGGATAAGACTGCTTATGATAACTAATTCAAAGGTGAATGATTTTACATGCTATTATATTTTTGTTGTTTCAGAAAAACAGGAATATAGTGGGAACAGTATAATTATGTACTGGCATTTACATGGAAATAATTGTAGCTATAGTTATAAACAAAAATTATCCACATTTCTTATTTTTGTAATAAATAGCAGTCAACTCTAGAAACTCATTTAAGAAATTACAAAAATACTTTATATAAATTTCATCTGGGTTAGGTCCTTGACATTTGTACCAATTTGGTTTAGATAATATTCTTTCAATTTTATTTTTCATAGCTTTTTACCACTGAAGTAACCAGAATTTAGCTTCAGAGGTTTAATGCTATCATTTTTAAACAAGTGGTTCCACAACATTCACACTGTAGAGGCAAGGAATATTATTTTTGTCATGTAGATCATGATGATGATGACAATGATTACTATTATTATTATTATTTTTATTTTATTATTCCTTCCCTGAGAGAAGAGTGGGATTAAAGCACTACGTAGATTTGCTCAGCAAGACTAAATTTGTTTATGAGACATCCAGTAGCTTAGATAGTGCATTATGTTTTCAGTGCCCCCTGAAAAGCTGGATTTCCTGCTTCTTCTCCAAACTAACTAATACACTGAAGGCTTTCCAAATGGAGTCACTCCACAAATAACCCTGAAAATTAAACTTTTTTTTACTATTATTTTTTTTATACTTCCCTACCAAGTAAAGGGGGAGTGTGAAGGGTGGACACAAAATCTTCTGTTAACAATAATAAAATAACCCTGAATTTATATAAAGATGAAGATGTTAAAATATCCAAAATATCCAATGCTTAGCATTGCATCATGCACATCTGTATCATCTGTCCTTATGCATCTACCTATGCTGATGCCCTTCTTGGTATTGTTGCTCTGTTTCTTTTTCTAGAGTTATAACTATGGACATTCTTCCTATTTGGGTTGTCAGGGTGATGTTCCTTGGTTTTGTTTTGTTTTAAAGGAAAACAGGAATACAAAAATTCTCACTTCAGTACTTCGCAGAAATTCATTATCCTCCCATTAGATACATTGTCAGAAAATAAAATCAACAGCATTTAGACACAGATTTTCACCTTTATAAATTCATAAATTTATTTCACCTTCTGACTTCACTCACTCTGATGTTGGAAGAGATACTCAAGATCCTTTCCCAGATACTCAGAATATATGTTTTTGAAGTCTCAAACAGATTGCAAACATTAAGAATTCTCTGAGATTCAAAGTGCACATGAGTATTTATACTTTGTGACTGATACAATAAGTTAAGAATTTTTTTTTCATTCTAATAAATGGGCAAAAATATCAGTGTGTAAATCGAAACATAGTCCCTTGTGCATCACTGAACTAGACTGTACAGGAAAAGAATGTGAAGTGAGTACATATGTGACATGTACCTCTTGAAGAACTCTCTAAAAAAGTAATGTTTCTTTAAACCACTAAGTAACTGTCATCACATCAGTTCAAAACTTGATTCCAAGCCACGCCCTGACCATTTAAAATTACTTTGAGTCCTTTCTGTGAATAAGGACTTCTGTGAAGTCCTTTCGTTAAAGACTACCAACCATAGCTAATTCAGAAAGAGTACACTGCTGTGTGAAAGTAGACAGAAACAGCAAGAAACCATGACATATGTCTCCAAGAATGGGATCTTTTAGTTACATTTCTAGGTAAGCTGAAACATATTATAAGCCTTCAAGACAGTTACATCTTTCTGACTTGTGAGAAGTTTCAACGCAATCTGTTATTCCTCGAAAGTCACCAAGACAAATGGTCAAGAATTTTGGGACTGCATTTGAAATCTAATGCTTGATACATGGCCAGTTTCATAGAGTCACAAATCTTGAAAAAAGTGTCACTAATATGAGAAGACATACTACTGAAGGTGGAAATTGGTTAATAAATATGAACCTATTATCTAGGTGAAACATAGTGCTTGGATTTATTCCCAAGAGATGTGGATTTGTCTCCGTTTAAGGGTCAGAGAGAGAG
>NW_010172264.1:0-11217 GCF_000695765.1 Mesitornis unicolor | reverse complement strand
GAACGCTTTGCTGAAGTCCAGATAAACTTCAGCAAAGCATTCGACACAGTTCGACACAGCACCTCACCTCAGAATTATTTTTAGGTTTTGAGCTCGTTCTCTTCTTATATTTTCCCTTCTTCCTTTCATATTAACTTGGAAGCATTCTTTTCAGAAAGGTTTCACCCATAGTATCAGCTCAGTTAGATTTAGACAGAGAGACTGCTTTTACCTTCTGTTCACCCCTTCCTCAACACTCACACATGTTCCCAGTGCCAACAAGGTTGGCATCTCCCCATACAATTGAAAACAATTTTCTTTTAATTGACATTGTTGTCTTACTGCTATCCAAGGTTTCCTTTATTTATATGAATGGTGACTACCTTTGTTTTCCTTATTTCTTGCATCATGGTATTACATCACCTATGAGGGTAACAGTTATATCACCATAAAGAAAATTAAGAAAGGAAACCACATTACACTCTCAGCACCACAAATTGTAGTCGAGACATATGAGACACAGTAAGAAGTCAGCTTTCATAGTTAATGGAAAGTTTTACCTAAACCTCGTTACAGAAGAAAAAACTAATGTGGAGAAACTTTTGGAATGTAGGCGAAGTTGCAATTGAATCACATCAAAGATGTGATAGACTATAGACTATGTGATAGACTATGTGCAGATATAGACTTTCCTACCTAGATATCCTATCCTGCCTAGATATCTGGTTTAGATATTGGACATTTCTCAAAAACTCTTTTAGGTTTTTTTGACTACCAGAAGCCCTTAAATAACCCAGAAAAAGACAAAACATTTGCTGAAAATCCAGTAGACCAAGCAGCTTCTGGCTTCCCAAGAACAACAGCAGCTTCTAGCAAAAACAGCCAAGAAATTGCAGTCGTATAGTTACTTTGCCTCATCCAATACTGCATCCTGTAAAAAAAAAAAGTCCATTAGCCAATAATAAAATGGACAATCCTTACTCATTTTTCTCCAAAGAGGGCAACTTATGTGCAAATTATCTACAGTCTGTTTCACCTCCATCCGCAGCAATGAAACATCCAGCAAGAAATGATGTAGGGCAAGCCTGTTCTGGCCGGTTTGCTAATTATTTTTTTCCACCGAACGATCCTAGTCTACCTGCGGCAAGCATGATGACTGCTCTGTCCATTCCCATCCTCCCAGCTTACAATGTGACTTGACATGGAGTTACAGGGAAAGGAGCACATGGTCCAGTTGTCCTTCTTCCCTAAAATGTAACTCTGGTCCTCTCAATTAAAGGAACCAGTGCAACAGCAGTATCTTAGAAATCACAGTCTGTTGCAGCAGATCAGCAGTTTTACTCTAAAACATGTGAGAAAACACTGGATTCATGCTTCCTGCCCTTATTTCAGTATCATCCTAGATGACTGCATTTTGTGATAAAAAGAACTAGGAAAGAAGAACTAAAATAACTTTCATCCAGTAATTTAGAAGTTAATTGTGCCTGGAGGAATTAAAGGAACATCTTTGGAAAAGGTAAAGGGCCTGATTGCTGGAGAATCACTGAAACAACGAGTGAGATTTTTCAAGTTAGCTAAGCAATTTGGATTCCCTGTTCCTATCACCTGTAATAAGAATTAAAAACTCAGTTTCCCTTGGCAGCTTAGAAGAATCACAGGCAGTTGGTTCAGTGATACATGCTGCCTTTTTCTGTGTCTTAGCTCTGCTCTCTTCCCTTTTCAGTTTCAAATGACTATGATGCCAAATGAAGATCTCTGGATTTGGTTTAGTTTCACTGCATGTTCACATGGCTTTTGGAATCTAGATCTCAAAGCAGGATCTTCAATCCTCTTCAAGCCAAAAATAAAAATAATACATTTCCTGTAAATGAAATAAATCAACTTCTGTGGAGTTCTTGCTACTGAGATAGCTACATGCCAAAAGCAATATGCAGGTTGAATGAGTCTGAGTCTTTTATTTTTTTATTTTTTTTTTAACTAGAAGCAGGTGGTTGCATATAAGGCCAGCTGGAATTAAAAATCTGTAGTTACAGCCTCAGCAAAATAAGGAAAGAGCTGGCATAGTCAAGAAAATGTTCCATGTTATTTTAACTTAAATTTAAGGTTACTTTATCCTTCACATTCAAGCAGCTCATTGAAGAGTGCAAAAGAGCAGATTTTAACCTCATAATCTGATTATTTGTAGTTATTCAAACTGGTACCAAAATTGACATGAAGCAGAACTGTTGAAGAAGAGACTGAAAACAACTTTTTTTTTACTCTAGTCAGGCGATATAAATCAGGAGAAATAATCTTGACAACATTCTGTTACTCCTTGGTTACATTAGAAATTTGATAAAGGAATCTAGGTTTTTTGCTTTCTACTAAGCAGCCTATAGTGGAAAACAAGCAGAATCTATGTTTTAATTCTTTCTCACCTTGTGGCATACTTTCTATTCTGAATTGCTTTAATATTTACCACTGCTAATCAAGCTAGAGAATATGAAAATGTAGATTATGGGAAGAAAAGAAAAAAAAGGCAAAAGAAAAAGAAAATCTGTAACCTTAAAAAAGTCTGCTTATTTCTATGTGCAGCGTTTGCAAGTCAACATTATCGCCTCACACATAAGCCAAGAACAATGACTTGAAATTTCAAGGTAGATGGTTGTCAACTTGTACACATGTTAATAATTTTGATCTTTCAGAAAACAAAATATTATTGCTTCTTAAATAATTAATTTATGCCATTTTGATACCTAAAAGCAAATGACATTTTGGCTTCATTACACTGGGCACTGTATAAGTAGGAAGTAAATTACAACTCTGATTTGGTGAGCTTACAGCCATATAGTAGGAAATTGGCTTCTGAGCAAGTACATATGATAGCAAGTTTTTCACTGTTTGGGGAAGAGATGCCATAGTACATATATATATTAAAATATCATCACACTTACTGAAATCTCTTTGCAAGCACATGTAGTTCATATGTATATGTTTGTGTGTGAAAAAAAAGAGATATTTGTTTTGTTCTTTTCTTACTTCAAATATTAAATGTATATTGTTTTTTAAAGGTGACAAGGTTAACCAGAAAAAAAAGTGTTGTAATTTATTTTAATATATATGATCATGAGTATGGATGGTAAATGAAACAGCTTCACTGTTATGATCCATAAAGCACATGACAAGTCGGGTTTGTCCATAAGTTCTCTTCATATTTGAGCAAAATATGCTAATACAATGGAAAAAAAAAAAAAGAAGCTTTGTTTGTCAAGACAGTTGTCCTGAATGTCATTTTAAAAGTTACTTCAGGGCTTATGTCATGATGTGTATCATACTTATCCAAAATGAAACCCAAATAAATAATTCCATGGAGTGGCAAAATTTGCTGGCAAATTGAAGAAAATGTACATTGCTTCTCCTGTTGTAGCTGATCACTTTTTTTTCAAGAGGTCGTGGAGAAAACTAAGGAGAGAAAAATACAGTTTTCTCAGCACCAGACCCGAGGTCCTTAGTGCCAAGTCTTCACAACAGGTAATCTGCTCAGACCCACCATTCTTGAACTGAGAATATAAACCATCACAGTCAGAAAGGGAAGACTCTAGCAGGTATTTTTCATCTACTCACTTTCACTCCTCTTTCATTGCATGGAGCCCTCAGATTGAGAAAAACCTCAGATATGTTTGGGGATTTATTCTTCATACACTGTATCAATGAGCCTGTTAAATCACTTTCACTTGCAGTGTGTACAGGTAATTGAGGGGGATACCAATCAGGTTAATGCTGGAAGAAAAAAGCCCGACAGTTACCACCAACTTGGAGAGGACAGCAGAAAGATAGATTTCACCAGTTGTATGTTACCTGGAAGGCAACCGATATTGAGAATTTGCATCAGAAACATGGTTTCTAAGGAAATCACCAGTATTCAAATTACACTGTAACTGCACTAGAAAAATTAAGTGGTGGAAAGCAGAAAGCCACTTCAGATTTTAAAAGGCATCCAAAATTTTCTAAATCACAATCACTTTCACAAATTTTTGAGAATATTTATACTTTTACAGAGCCACTATAGATTTGTCTCTCAGTTAGCAGCCCTATATTGGGTACCACAGTAACCCTTAAGTAAAGAAATCTTGGCATCCAAAGTTTATTTTAAGAGATGCCTGGGTTTAATATTTTTGTATTTGAAAAAGGTAGTGGGAAATGGGAAATCACACTGTTTATCAACTAATAAACTCAATTCACAGAGACAAAGTTGTTCTCACATGGGGGAATGCTCACAGTGAATCTTCTGCACCATAAAATCTTCCCACATACAGCTGTAGATGGCATGCTATAGAAAAGGGCTTTATTCATCTCCTGTACTATCTGGACTGGGGGAGAAGCTAGTAATTCATGCTGGGAAAACACAAATAAACCTGAAACTACTGAATTAAGAAACATAATTATTGCAAAGAACCTGGCCTTGCTGTCTACAGACTGAACAGCAGGCTAGGAGTTTTGGCCTAAATCCCTTCTTCCCAGGTATAGGAATTTCCCATGGAAAGCCTTATTTTGCCTCTGTTCTTGGAAGTTTCAACCTCAGTAATTAAGAGGAAAGAATACAGTAAGAAGTTAGTAAAATACAGGATTGAATAGTAGAGAAGAAAATAAATTAAAACTTCTGTAAAAAGTTTTATGACACTGGTTCTTAGCACCTTTTCTAAGAAACTTTGAAATAATTTGGGTTTGCGGGAGCTGGTTTATTAATAGCTGAGGGATACATTCAGCTAGTTAAAACTGTAATGACCAGCTGAAAGATCTTATTTACCTCATCAGTCCCCAAGTGGAAGTTATATTTTTCTGAGCTATTTTCCAGTAACTTTGCTATTTATATAACTCAAAAGCACAAGTGATGGAGAGCACACTTATTTTGTTATAGGAAGACAATGATAATAAATTTAATCTATTACTTTTGCTACTAGAGCTCTTTGCTGTATGTACAAAGACTAATAGATTACATCCATTACGTAAAGTATTACTCACTGAAACGAAACAACATTTCGTCTTGAAAAGCCTTTGGTGCACCTGTGCAGTGCATCAGTTGTAACGCACTGCAGATAATACCTTGCTTTTACATAGAACAGGCGTGCCATGGAAAGGGGTTAGAGACAAAAACTGATTTATACAAAAACCTACATTTCAATGGGAATTCTGGAATCTTGTGTTGGCTTTTGTGAGTTTGGCAGGCTGTCATATTTTGCTAAAGGATATCAGATCAGCATTGCCTGACTTGGGGAAGGCATAGCTGTTGGCTAGTAACACAAACAGAAGGCTGGAACTCAGGATTTCTGAGCTGTAATCAAAATCCCTGGGCCTTTAACTCTCTGGAAAATACAGTAACAGTACTTATCTTTCAAAAGGCAGAGTCTGCCACTTCCCTAAGAACTATAAAGCCAAGGAGTTATGGTTCAGCCATCCCTGCATGAGGAATAATTATTTTATATGTTGGTTGGTATGTGGTAATAGGCATTGTTATCAGAAAAACTTCTTATAAGAAATGCAGCCCCTGCCGCCCAAAGTGCTCCAGAAGATGCAAAGTGGTGATGGCAGTGGTCTGCCCTGTAGTTAGCATTTCCAACAGCTGTAGAATAGATGTTTTTGCAGAATAGTGGCAGGATGTGAAAGAAAATTATAATGAAAGATGCACACCAACTAGACACTATCTTTTTTTGCAGTTCAGTGGTATATTGCATGAAAGGACCTGTTAGTGCCTCATTTAATTAGTTTTTGCAATGCTTGAAAAACATGGTTCATGTCCTAAAGAATCTATGAAGATTTGTCACTTTGCCTTTGATTACAGATGAGAGATGCGAAAATGAATACAAACTACATATCAATTGTCAGGTTGTCAAGGGGCACACCAAGAACTAAGGCTACTACTACTACAAAAACATTTCCATTAGGTTCTTCTACAAGACTACCAAAAATACATCCCATTATGTCGGTGCTCTCTAATCAAAGTATTGGAAAAAAGCTGCCATTCCCACAGGTTCTGCATCCTTTTAATAGATAAAGTAACAAGTATCCACTTTTCAAATTTCTGCTGGTAATGTTTATCATGGGGAATTTGTCCTGACACTCTGTTTACTCTATTCACCACAACACCGAACCATGGCCAAGCTCATCTTCATCTTTTAATCCAGACTGTTTTGTTTATACGTGAGCCAAACACTTGAAACTGCCCCATTCCCAGCTTCTGCTTTAGCACTGAAACCAGAAGAATTTGCTGTGAATGTCAGTGAAGCACATTTCACAGTTAATGACCAGTTACTGCCTCATGTCCAGCAGTCATAGAACGTATGGGCCTATCTGGCACATTGAAAATAACAACTGGACCTTGGGAGTGAGATTAAGCAGTGTATGTCCATTGTGCCATTCAAGACCACCATCAACTCAAGACACTCGAAGGTGTGTGATCAAGTCAATGAGAACTGAAGGGAGTACTTGCTGAATATTCTGAGTATGCCTCATCTTAGAGAACTGCGCACAAAAAGGCATGTCAGAGATCAATTTGTCCTTTGAGTATTAATATACTGAAGCAGAATATCAAATCACTGCAAACAGGAGGAGGGTGTGCATTAAAAAATAAACACAAGCATTCCACTCATGTGGACTTTATGATGTGAGAATGAAAAGTCAGAAAGACGGATAATTGATGTACTTGTTGATGGGAAAATTATCTTCTCAGTGTGATAAAATGCTCCCTCCAGATCCTGTCTTAACACAAGGATTCTCCTCTCTCCTTGTTCAAAAAGGAAAGCTACAAACCACCTCATTTAATTACAAATTCTTTCTTAAAATGCAGATTGTTCTGATCAAAAGATCAACCCTTCCATGATTTTCAACAGCTATTGTAACTGTTTTTCATAGAAATTGATTTTAATTGTAACACTGTTCTGCTACAGCCCTATTGTCTGTGTCCTTCTGAATTGTCAGTTTATTAAAATAAGAAATAAAAGCTCGAAAGCACATTGTTGTAATTGATTTCCATATTTCATTTGTCTTATCAGAAACAAAGTTATTAATTTCATCTGTTGAGGCACAAAAAATAAAATACATTCCTTAAAAAAAAAAGAAAGATAAAAATAAAGATAAAAATCTGTTACCGTTTCACTTGTGGTTTTTAAGGTAAAAGTTTGAGACTGTCATTCCAGACCTCTGATATAGTTTTGGGAACATGCATAGCAGTCCAGTGAGTATGTTGATTAAAATTTTTTCTAAAAAGTTTTTATTTAATATTCTAATGATGTTGCATTTCCTGCATATATAAATCTAGTGTCCCCTGACTAGAATAGCATTTGTCATGTCTGTGTCATCTCCCATCCTGTCCATTCCCCACAGTTTCCAACAAGTGTTTGTCTAGTAAGTTCAGCACCTGATGTTCCTATCCAGTCCCAGGACCATCAAATGTAAGGATTTGTCCCAACGCCTTGTCCCCAGGCAAGCATGGGGAGATGGATTTGGGTGCTGAGGAGCTACTGAACCAGGGGCTTTTACCAGTTGCCCCTGCCACACCACCAGCCCTTTCTCCCCTGCCCACCCTTCCTTTGCTTGTTACCATTGCCAAAGAGGAAACACACTCACCCTCACAGAGGGAAAGAACTTTTCTCTGCTTTGGAGATGGATGTGTCCTTGTCCAGTAGCCAGTTTCTTTCTGTCCAGGTACTGACACTTCTGCTGTGCTCTGCTTTCTTTCCAATGTCTGGCTTCAGCCATGGTAGCCAACTTGTAGGGAGGTAAGCTAGGGGACATGAACAACAGGGAGGATCACCCAAGGCAGAGACAAGCCTTGGGACAATGTTACTTGGCACCTAAAGAGTGATTTCTAACAGCAAAATCCCTTACCAAGAAGATGACATCAGAGTGACCTGAGTGGACTCTGGGACAACATGGTCAAGTCTTTGGTGGCTAACACAAAACACCAATGTTGAACAGAAGAAAAAAATTAGTGGAGGGAGTGAAACGGGGCATTCCAGAAGGCTTCAGAGGAGTATGCAGAGACAAGAGTGCTGGTGTGGCCAGAATGTTGCTAGGGTGAGCACCGCTGGCATGGCTCCTCACAACAGACCTAAGAAACAAACTCTGCACCGGCAAAATCTAGACTTCTGTTGAGAGGCTGCATAAGATCTGGAGGTCAAGTGAAGCCTTGGCTGGTGCTGGGTCCTGCTTTGTGAGCTGCTGGTGGCAGCTCTCAGTGCCCATCCCTGGAGCTGTCACCTGTGTTTCCCTGGCCCTGCTTGGTTCAGGCTGCCAGGCACTGTGGGACAGGCTTGCAGCAGCATGACGTGGTGGGTATGTAGGAAACCTGGCTGACCCCTCTGTGGGGAATGTTTCCAGCCCATCAAGATCTCAGTGTAACCAGAAGATGACTTTAGAGAACAACAAAATGCCCATCACAGAGCCATCAGCTGTTGGCAGATGGTCAGGAAAAGCTCTGGGAAGCCCAGACACCTGCATCCCTTGTCACCATATGGCATCCCCACCATCGTCTCCACAGCACTCGCCATCCCTGGCTGAGCAGGGAACTGCAGACACTTCATGACAGCTGGACTGCTCTTTTCCAGGGCCATGCTGATATCCTCTAGCTGGTGATGCAATGGGAGCTCCACGAAGTCTGTGAAGCCAGAATTCATGTTTTGTATCTGGGCTGTGTGTATTTCACATGCCAGCCAGTTAAGGCTAATGCTTTTTAAAAACCTCTTGCAAAATTTCTACATACACTGAAAAGAGAACTACTGGCTCGATAATCCCTGTGGGGTTGGACTTCTGAAAGTGATACCTTTGGGTCAAGAGAAAGGAGTTATGGGTTTGCATTTCCATGAAGGTAAAGAACAAAGATGTTACGAAAAATGGGCTACACCAGCCTGTGAAAGAAATAATTCTACAGCACAGAGGCCCAGAGCAAGTTGGAACACAAAGGCCAACTGTAGTGAGAACAACCAAAGTAAACTGTTCTGTGCCCCAGAACAAGCATTATAAAGAATGTATCCTGTTGCTGCTATGACTGTGCTGGAGGTTGCTGAGTAACTGCATCCTTTTTTGGTCTATGTGCATCACAAACCTCTTCAAAACTGGTAGTGGTTTTACACCACCTAAATGAAAAGAACTATTTGACTACTTAGAAATAGAAACTAAATAGACATCACAGTGCATCTAGCACATAGTTAACGCTGTTAAAGCTGTTATTGCCTGAAAATATTCACCCTGCTCCTCTCCTTGAGACTATGCACAATTTTCTACCAGAAAAGGAAGCATGTTGCTTAAAAGATCAAGGGCTTATGGATAAATTTTTAATACCAGAAACAGTACCGTGTCCCACTGCAATGCCGCAACAGTTTTCTGTCACAGCTTATATCCTTGTTAAGGAAGCAATGTATTAGATTTCTTAACTGTCGCGTCTAGTGAGAGCTTGCATCCTTGTGGGGACTTCTAAAACTCAGCCTGGCCTTTCTGATCAAGGACTGAAACACTGTTATGCAGGAGGTTCTTCTTTGTTGCTGCTTTGTTTTATAATTCACATATTTTCCTGTATTTGACAGGTTTTGTTGTTGCTGTGTCCTCCCTGAATGAACTTTACAGGAAAATTATGAGGCAATACTCCTCTTTTTTGTATATTTTTAGGTAGAAACGTACTCTACATCAAATTATAGCACTAACAGTCTTTATCTCTATAGTCCCTCTGAGCTTTTAACAGAATTGTCTTCTCTCCTAGATGTGTGCCCCGCTTTCCTCATAACAGGTCACATGAAACTCCTTCTCTTGAAAGAGCCTACCAAAACCTCTCAAGCCCATCCTTGTTGCTTTTATATGGGACTAACTTGTCTTAATTTAATGTTTATACTTCTTTGATTTCAGGGAAATGCTTGTAATTCACTGGCTCGGAATCTGAAAATCAGCCTCCTTTTCACTACTTTTTTCTTGTTTTGCTTTGCTTTGCTTTGTTTTGTTTTGTTTTGGTTTGGTTTGTTTTAATGAGAAAGTGCTTACTTTTTTATGATAAGAGCATCACATTACACTCTGAGCTCACCATGTTGTAATAATATTTTCACCCTTCTCAGGATGCTATAACTTGTGGCAAGGCAGTTCATAATGACTGTACCTCACTCACCTTCTTTGTTTGATTTAGGAGAGAAGCAGCTATGCACCACTTCCCAGCATTATGTGAGTTTCCTCTGCAGTGTTAGTCTATGTCATCACCATGGCTCCCACCACTGTTCTTCATCCCAAACATTCCTTCCTATAGTATTCTTTTGTCTGAGCCAAACTCTTGCTTTCTGTTTCCTGATGGTACTTTGGTACACTCCCATAACCAAGTGCAAATCACCCTTTGCTGATATCAGTCTCACTTCTTGTCATGCTGATTCCTTTCTGCAACTTTTTGCAGTTTTGTCCTTGGCATTATAGTGTATGCTTGTTGTGTTTCAAAAGAATGTGATTTTTATATTTAGAAGTTCATTAATATTCAGAGTCTGTGTACTGTAGAAACTGCTTATTAAATAATGAGTACATTGCACACAGAACTCCCACTCGCTCTCTTGCATTAGTAAAAGCTGGTTGTGGCAAGCATTAGTAAATTTAATAAAATTGTTATTGCATATTCACCACATATGCCTTTGAAGCTTGTACATGTTGTGCCATGAATGCATAATTAGCATAGGGAACACAGACCAGAACTCCACAAGCCTCTCTTCAGGACTTTATGACACCATTGGCTGTAAAAAAATGTTCACTTGTCTCCAGTCAGCAAGAAATTCAATTGAATGAATGTCAAATGTAAGTACATACAGTGTACGAGGCTTGAGTATAATTGTAACTGTGAGATTTAGTTGCTGCCTGGAACTAATGTTTGTATGCAGCAATTTAAATGTTAACAGTCAATACCAAATTTTGAAATTAAATTCAACTACTTATGAAAACTGTGAGTGCTATAAATTTAATCTGGGAACAATATTTGCATTCATGGGTCTCACTCATAAAAAGGTCCGGACAGAAATTTCAGCTCAAAGTCTTTCTAAAGCTTCGATGGGGTGTAGCAGTCAGTACCAGAATGATTAGAAACCTGTACACTGTAGTCATTTGGAATAAATTCCAGGTGTATTTTGGAAAGAATTGGATATGGGAAGAAATGCCCTCATATCATCTTGTCATTTTTCTGTGCTGGAGTCTGATGGCAACAAAAAAAAAAAACAAAAAAAAAGGGAAGGGAAGGGAAGGGAAGGG
>NW_010172263.1:23331-28299 GCF_000695765.1 Mesitornis unicolor | reverse complement strand
CTAAGCTTACCCAGCAGTTCCCTGTTTAACAGATGAAGACGTATTAAAGACAGGGTAAGGTACTGAACTTGTTCCTGAATATTTCTGAGGCTTTTTGGTTTTTATTTAGGGAGAGATTTTGCTGCTGTTTGAATCAGGCAAGAAATTGGTCTTGTATTTATATGCAGATTGTAAACTGAATGACAGGCAGAATGATGGTACTGTACACTCACAGCAGTGCTGTTGTTGAGCTGACAGTTAAACACTCATAAGGAGATTTCCAAGGAACAGCCAAGATCTTTGTTTGGACAGAAGGTGATGACCTGGATTAGAGAGGTGAATGTCTGAATCATCAGCACAAAGATTAGTGCTGTGTTTACAAGTGAGATTAACCTGTGAGAAGATGTAGAAGATTATTTCACAGACTCCAGCAGAATTATTTGTAGGGTAAGAATCTAATCTTCAAAGTGAGTAAAATTTTAAAAACCTATCTTGCAGAGGTACATCCAGCTCAAAGAAAACTTCAGCAGAACAGCAACAGCTATCTTTCTCAACCTTGCCACTTATTTGCCCCACAATCTGTTTGAGCTAATTCTTCATAATGTTTTCTATTGCAGCAGGTACAGACAATTCATATGACGCAAAAGGGTGGGTGTGTTTGGTTTGGAAATGCTGTGGTAAATTCCACATTTAATGTTACAATACCAGAAAGAAAAAAAAAAGTGCACTGCCCTTTTAAATGAACAGCACTGTTGCCAAAATACAGCTAATATCTCAGTGTATGAACTCACCCTTGGTCCTGATCGTCTTCCCTGCCACCTGCTGCCATTTTCCTCAGCACTGGGATGTGCAGCTCTCCACCATGGCACTGGGAGGGAGGAGACTGTCGATATGTCCTATCCAGTGAGCATGTTACCAGCCAGGGCAGCAGCTTTTCCATGTGCAGCAATGGATAGCCCAGGACACGAGCAATCCCTCATTGCAGAAAACCATGATATGTCATCAAAGATCTTATCATCAAGGAGCTGTTTGCTCTTCAGAGCGGAAGCATGCAGTTATCTTCAAATATTCAGGAGGCGTGTTGCCCACATCCCCTCAGAACAAGTGAAAACAGATGGAAACCTCGACAGTGAAAGACGTGCATTTGCCAGAGTGGCTTTTTCTCATCTAGACACACATGTTTAGTGTGGTGCTCTGGCAGCATTGAACAGTGGGTGGGCTGCATCCCTGGTTACTGCTTCTTCAAGAGCTAGGATTAATTTTTTTTTTATTTCATCTCAGGCTGAACAAGTCCACAGTTTAAGGTCCCAAGGTCAGTGCTACTCTCAGTGACACCGTGAAGAGCACATCATCTTCTACTCACAGAAAGAACAGGCTCTGCAGAAAATGGCAACAGAGCCTTTGCAGATGCTAAGAAATTTGGTTAAGGCCCACACCATACACATCTTAGGGCCTGTCGCATGTATCTATCCCATAACTGTTGCATTGTGCATGTGGCATAAGAGATGATTGGCTCAGGAGACTAGCAGGTACAAAATATCCTGCGTGTAAACAGAGCTAAGACAAACAAAACTGCAGTATACTCTCTATTACCATTTAGTGGTACAAAGGCCACAGTAAAATGACATTTGCTCCATTGAGCTATAAAGTTTCATCCGGAAATTTGCAGATATAACTGCACTATGAAGAAGCACGGAGGACTAAGGAGTGCTCAGCTACCAGGTGAACCTAGAGAGTGCCCAAATCCTACAGATTTCACATTAAAACATGTCGTAGAGTTAAGATGCCTTGGCAATGCAGGAGACATTGAGGTGGGTGTTTTGGGATTCACACAGGCCTCTAGGTGTGTACAACACAGGAGTGAAATGCAACCATCCTCATCTGGTACATTTTAACCCTGCACAGGTTGCACAAGGCAGTATAAGGCCCAAGGAAGTACTGACCAAAATGCAGGAGCGTGTGTCAGTACAACTTATGGTAAGTACGTTGACACTGCAGTCAAAAGTTTTGTCTGTGCCTTGTTGTAGGCATAACCAAGATAACTCTCAAGTAGCTAAATCCAGTTCTGATTAACTGTAAGGCTAAGCAGGATGGAACTCTAATCACCTGTGAATCTAGAAGATCATTAACATCTTTAATCATCTGAAAACTGACCAGCATCTCAGACCACTGCTGCAGAATGCTGCCCTGAGCTCCTGTCAGCACTGGAGCCAGCACTGCACCAGCTCAGGTGTGTTTCCAGGAGCTGTCATAACACACATCCCATGTCTTGTTTCCTTGATACAGTCCTCTATAAATCAGTCAGAAGTGTAATAAAAAATATTATTACATTGAAAATGCTGTAAAATTCTTGTCCTTAAGACATTTTTTGGCTCTGTACATATTTTGGAAGAATAGACAATGATATCATCTTTGCTTTGGATTCTCAAAGGTGCCTAAGGCAGTCAGGCACTCAACATACACTGATTCTTTTTGGGCACACCCCATACATCTTTGAAAACCCCAGTTGTTGTGCTTTTCCAAGCAGATGTGTCACCCCTGGAAGTGTGACTGTGCTAAGAAAGGCACTGGCTCTGTATCTCTTGCTGTCTCCCAGCACAGGCTTGCAAATCCCTTCCACAGCTCAGTGACAGCCAACTGCGGTGTTACAGTGAGCTACTTTTTTAATTACTCTGATGGTCTGTACATATTGCAAAAGTGTATCAGCACTGAGGTTTTCGTGGTAAGCTGGGAGAGGCGTTAACAGCGTGCTACTAGCACTATCAAACCTCAGTTGTTTTATCCCAACATGGCTGTGGTTTGGTCTTCAAACAAGCCGAAAGATAAGCAAATATCTGATGTGACCCCTCTTGCATCGTGTATGTTTTATGAAAGCAAACACAGCCCTGTAATGTTGTGATTCATACCTCACTGTTGAATATGCAACAGAGTAATCACTCCTCCAGAACAGGTGTTGCAAGCACTTTTATTCCTCCACAAAAAGAACAATAGATATGAACGACCGTGAGGGAATCCCATGCAGAGATTGCTGGGGGCAGAAAGAGAGCCTCTGCTCTCCCTGCAGCCACAATAGCATCCAGAGGATCCTGTACTGGTTTTGCTCCAGTTGTCACAGGCGGGGAACCAGAGAAAAGACAGCAAAAGGGTACATAGTGGTAGACCTAGGAGAAGTTATCTTTTCCGATTCCTGTTCCACATTTAACGTGGGCACCCCATCTTCCTTGTTACTGGCACCTCAGAGTTGTATTTCCATAACTGTTCATTTGGTTTCTTCTTAAACTAATACATGGAATACACAAACAGGAGAGTCTTATTTCAGCAAAGCGTCTCATTGCAAAGGCATCCTGGAAAGAGCAAAAAAAGGCAAAAAACATCATTCACGTCATTAGGAGAATCACACAAGTTAAAAACTAAAAACAATTGCGCATAGTTCTCAGTTCCCTTGAGACCTGACATTTAAAGCTCATGTATACTTCCTGCAAGTCTTAAAAGAGGTTCTTAAAAATACACTTGTCTGCAGCTAAGTGATGAAGCACCAAATCCAAGCCATACACACCAAGAATTTTAAACTAAGTATTCATTAGGCTTTACTGTTCTAAATAACTTCAAATTAAGAAATGAAAATTTGAGTAAGAAACACACTGAACCAAGGTTACTAATACAATTTTTTTGAACTTGCATTTAGGTCTCAAAACATCTGGAGGAGAACTATAAGGCAGAAATAAAGCACCATTTTGTTTTGAGATGGATTTTCAGGATCCTAAGGTCCTGAAAAGCCACCAAAATTCACTTAACAGGTCATGTTTCTCTTTTAAACTTTACAGGATTTTAAATTATGTGCAGTTTAAGAAGAAGTAGGACATTGTTACAGTGCCAGCGCTTTCCCTTCAAAGCTTATCCTGACAAAATGAAATTTGTAACCCAGAAAGGATTTGCCAAAGAAAGGCTCTTTAAGATTTAAATTAAAATGTTGACCAATAATTAAGTCTGTTCTTAGGTCACAAAGTTGGACAGCTTAATCAGACACAGGAGACTTGTACATTTTAATAAGCACAATTGTCTAGCTAAAAGGGTAGGCACCGTGAGTTTCCTAACTGCAACCCTATCACCTGCTAACATGTAGGATCTGCACTGCATTTTTGGTCCTTCAGAAACAACTGCAGACCTGTGCCAATTCCTCCTTTTCTTTTCACTTTCTCAAATTTATTGTAGTACCACAGTATTAGTCCATTGTTCTGGAAAGGTATATTTTAATTTCCTGTCATTCTGCCATGAGTAATCTGGTTTCTTAGTTGGAGTTCTCTCTCAAGTTAATCTTCAGCAAAATCAGAAACAAGGTATTTTACTGCTCTCCATCAGCATGCTCCTCAAGCAGTATATTAGCCCAACCCCACAGACAGAGACAACTTTCAGAAATTAGTAGTGATGAACTAACTCTATTGTGAGCTGCATTACTGAAAAATATAATGGAATGCTCATATTTTTGGCTACTTTGGGTAAGAGTTTATCACACAAATTACACATTCAGGAAGCAGAAATTGCCTCCTGTGCCCATTTTGTGGTTTACGGGCATATAATGCATCTTTCATGGTTATAGAGGTTAAAAACAGTGAGCAGCAAAACATACATTGGTGCGGCTACCATCTGGCAGTTTCTGAATATAAAAACATAGAAAGAAACAGCATTTCTATACAAGAGCTAAGATCATTTGTCCCAGTGTCCAGTCTCTGACAAGCAGCCAGGACAGATGCTCAAGAGAAAAGCATAAGACACAGACTAAGCATGATGGTGTTGTTCCAGTTTGCATCCAGACCATTGGCTTTCTCCTTGTTTCATCCCTTTTGGAAACCATTTGTCCTTTTGGCCTCCAGGACATCTTGCAGCAATAATCTCAATAAACCAATTACGCACTTCTGTGAAAACTTTTTCCCTTTTGTTTTTTGCTTTATAATCCCACTAGACACCCCCTACTGCTTGTGTTTTGAGAAA
>NW_010172263.1:1622-23300 GCF_000695765.1 Mesitornis unicolor | reverse complement strand
TTTCCCTATCTGCATTCCCCATACTATTCAGGACTTTATAGTCTCCTATCACAACCCTTTCCCATCCCATTTGTCTGTTTTCCAAAACTTATGAAAATTGGCATGTTTAAACTTACTTTCTACTGGGGTCACTTCAGTCCCTTCTCTTTTCTCTGCCTTTGCTAGTTTTGCTATATTCAAGATGTGCTGATCAAAGAGGCATGTGTTATATTATTTACATTATACTGCATTATATTATACTATACTATGCTATAATATTCCTATCTAAAAGGAGCTATGAGGCATATAGAGGCTGAAAAATGCTGTATTCATTCCCTGTCCTTTTCCCAGTAATCTCTAGTAGCCTGTTTGCCTTTTTGACTGCTGCTGAGCACTGAACCAGTATTTTCATATACCACAATCCAACTGTCACAAGGTGACACCAGTGTCCTGAAGGCAGACAAATTCTCAGCTTCAATATCCCATTGACTTTGAAGTGCCTCAACTGAAGAACAGACATGCAATGGAGTGAATCTGTTCCTGAAGAAAAGGCAGAAATATGGCCTGCACATCTCTCAGCTCCTATTCAAATAGCTCATGTTAGAAAGTAAGTGGAAGAACAGTTACTTTGCATAAAACTGAATTTAACAGCAAATAGTTTGAACTGCCAGTCAGTTCTAGTAGGCATAAATCCAGCAAGAAAGACTCTGATTCATTTCTTTAACCTTAAAAGGTCAGAAATAGTGCACATTTGGCAGAAATAAATGCTTTTTGCTCATTCTGACCATAAACAAACTGTTCTAGGAAAGGAGAAAGCACTCCTTACCTTCACTTTTTGTGTTCCTGATGGCTTTCTGCTAATCTGCATGGCTCTTGAACACAGAAATTATACTGTAGAGTATGGACATATATTGTTTGGGCAGAGCACTAAGATTAATTAATTCAATCAATAAAATATTTTAATCTGAGTTCAGTTGTATGCATTGTGATAGGAAGATGAACATTTGGAAGCGAACCTTAAAATAATCTTAAAATTACACGTAATTATAAGGATTATATTTTTGCTATTAAATCATATTAACAACTATTAAAGCAAGTAAAATTATGTATTTGTAGAATTTCTAAGCTCTAAAACATTATGTAAAAATTAGAGCAACTGATTTAAAGAAAATACAACCTCTAATGGCTGCCTCACCCTCATGATTATTGCATGCACTCTTTCCTATATGCCTTGCAGTCACATCTGTATCTTCCTCAGTATGAAGAATCAGTCTGTGCTCCTGTGCCGCCTGTTTCCATCATTCATTCTCCCTTTCTCTTTCCTCTCCTCTCTTCTCTCTTCCTCTCCTCTCCTCTCCATTCCTTTCCCCATTCCCTTCTCCATTCCTCTCTTTCTCTCTTTCTCTATTCCATCTCTGACACACTAGGATGCACATTTCAGCACTGCCAGGTTCATTGGCAGAAGGCTGCTCCCAGTTGTCATCTGGAGATGGATCCAGCCTACCGAATCTAGACCAATTTGAAACACCTCAAAATCCTCAGATTGTAGACCCACAGCCCCTATTTGGATCCACCACTCCTGCACTTTTCTACACATGAAGGATGCTCTAATATCTCTGTGGGCCTCTGTGGTTCCTCACGCCTCTTCACTGACCACGAGGTCCCACATGTATCGCACATGAAGTAAGAACTTAAGTAATAGAAGGCAGAGCTACTTGTTGGCTCTGGCAACACACTCTGCTTCTGGTGAAAACATTTGACTGGCACTTTTTTATAAAAGACTGACCATTTCTCACAAACACCACCAAGTCCTTTGCTCCCTGTGTCAATGGAGAAGAGAAATACAAAGGGTTCTTTGAGCATTTATTGTTCTGCTGATTGGTGACAAAAATAAAGCAAAACATTCCTGAATACTCTCGCACAAGATTTACAAGAAGACAACAGTAACTGCTTGGGGATAATAATTAAATAAGGTCCACAAAACTTCTGGGGTTAGAAGACTGTCACAGCTTGCCTCTGATTTTGCTCATGATCTTGCATAGTTTTGTTAACAAACTGTGTTATTGGCTTAGGAATCTCTGATGTGGCATTAATTTGGGAACTGTGGAAAAGTGACAATCATCATCACCACAGCAGATGTGGCTGAATAGCTCAAGTCACAGGCTGCAAAAAAGTGGCATTTCTTATTGAATTCTACCCAACAAGAGCGGGAACCCATCTCTACACACAGGAGAGAGTGAGCTTTCATCGCAGGCAAACAAGACAGAGAAAACACCATGTAATATGCTGCACTAAGACCAAATTATTTCATAGGCAGCAAAATTAACCACCCCCCATTTCCTATGAGTGTGTGTCTGCCATTCCCAGCAGTAGGTGTCCACCCTCATGCAGGGGGAACGTCCCTACCGGGTTTGGAGCAGCCTGGTTCCCTGTGTGCAAGGCTCTGCAATGCAGCATGGGATTCTGCCCACTTGCAGCCCACTGCATACCCCACAGGCACCCCATGAGAGGCCCCTATAGGGTCCCAAACACCTGATTTACCTGATCAGGTCTCTGGCTGCAACCACACAAGCCTTATCTGGTTTCTCCCGGCCAACAGTCCCACAGTGACTCTTTGCAAAACCCACAATCCGTCATAGAGGAAAAATAACTTAATTCATTTCTGGTACAAAACAAAATAAACACAGCATTGTTTGTAAATAATTTCCCATTTCTCTCACATGGGATTACACTGTTTTGAAGGGAGTGTTGACATTTAAAAGGAAATTGTATGGATATGCATGTGTGTTTGTGTATATATTGTACACATACCCCCTTCTCACTATGAGCACTCTTTCACAGAGCATCATCCATATGAATGACAGCATTTTGTTTCACTTCAGCAAACCAAGCCACATAGCACAGTTTTCTTGCAGGAGATAACCAGGATTTTAGTATTTCATCCACTTCTGGTGATACAACAAAGATGCTACACCTCAGAGCTGCCCACAGCCTCTGCTTATTGCAGAGCTCAGAGCCTCCACTTGTGAAATCAAGCTTCTGGCTTGCAAGGCAGAATTATTCTTTGCTTCTTCTGATTATTGTGAAGAAAATTTGAGTTTAGCACAGCTGGAAAACAGAAGGCAAGTAAAACATTACCAAAAAACAGCAGTTTTTTCAATGTAATCTTAGCATTTGCAGGCCAGCCTTATGATGGCAGGGAGAAGAAGGTGTCAGGCCCTTAGGTGACAGTAAAGGTGCTCTCTGAAGAAGTTTTCAGCAATTTTGCCTTTTCTAGAAAGACCTCCAAGTGGTGCTTATTTTCTCTGCTCCAACAGCCAGTAGAAGATGGCAGAAGAGAAGAGCCTTTCCTGTCACACAAATCTTGATGGCAGAGGCCAGCCCAGTTGTGTCTCACTGGGGGAAGAAGGGAGAAGTCATCCCCACAGGGTGTCAGGGCACAGAAGGGTTTCCCTCACCAGGCTGGGAACAGCAGAAAGGAGCCAGGCAGCCATCCTCCACTACAGCAGCATCCTGCAGAAAGCCACATGCTCATTTGTCTCTTTTTTTTTGTTTTTTTTTTTTTGTTGAGAACACCATGGTACCACCAAATCATTGCTGCACTTCAGGTGGCTGGAAGAGGTCTTGTTTACTGCAGAGAGCTGCTGCACTCAGGGTTTTGCACTAGTGCTGAGGGAGCTCAGGCACCACGTTGGGATTTCAGATGCTTTCTAATCACTGGGCCAGGGCATTAGTGACTTCTCCAGATGCAAGGCAGTAGGTCTGCAGCCAATAATGAGATGCTCACCTCCAGGACAGAGGGACACTCTGCACACTTCACCTGTGCTGCCAAGCTGTTAGCATGCTGCAGAACTAGCCATTGCCAACACTGGAGGTAAAAGGACCCCTCAATGGGCATTTTGTTATATATAAAACCAAAGTTAAAATTATTAAAAGATGGGAATCGGTTACACTTTACATGCCATTAGGATTTAAAATGCTTAGGAGCCCAGTAGTGGCACTTTAAGCAGTGCTCGAAGCTGTCAGAGGCTCTAAGAGTTGCTACTTACCCGCTATCGTGTCCTCCATTCCCTTGCATTGGGCTTTACTTGGCACTAAGAACATTCCATCTTGCAGACTTGAACCGTAGTATTAATGTAATATACTATCTATCCTTTGTCTTGATGACCAAAAAGCACAGGGGCAGAGGTGACAAGAGCAATAATACATTTGTACAATTGCATTAGGGGAAAGCTGATTTATTGCAAGGCAATCTTTGAGGGAGACATTATTTAGAAAGAAGACATCAGGAGAAATACACATCTAAATACAAACACAGATGAAATGCAATAGTCAGTTATCATTCAGAGGATCTGAATCTTGCCAACAAGCAAAACCACAATAAATGGGTAATAAAAACGGATCTCTGTAAAACATAAAAAATGTACATTACCATTATGTTGTGGTTAGTTCTCAGACAATACTGCAAAATAGGAGCGAAGTGTTACTTCCTGTCATTTAAAGGAAAAGAAACCCAAACACCAAGAATTCTTCAGGCTGAGGAATGCAGACATACATCATGTCTGTAAGAATCATAAAAAGATCAAATGTAATATTTTCTTTCAGTGCAGACAACTACTTTGAGATTTTCCATTCAGACAGCCTTGAAAACCGCCTCCAGCATTTGCCAATTACTACTGACAAATACCATTTGGTAGTGAGTGATGTCTTAAGTGAAATAAAACAGTGAAGAAAACCGAACATGATGAAAGGATTTTTTTTCTTCCTCTGAAGTGACTGTAAGTTATATATTCACAAGGTAGGGTTTACACTTCCTGCCAGTGACAAATTCCATGTGATGTTGAGCGCGGAGGTGAAGTTTGTTTGACAGTAATAGGAAAGGAAGACAAAACTCATTTTCATGTTCTTTTAAGTAGTCAGATATTTTCTAGCTATAAACAAAGGGAGAGTTGCTAGTACCTCTGTTCCATATCATTCTTCATAATATAAGTGCACTAATGGAGAGAATGATTCACTAATACTGAAGTGGTCAGAGTGCAAAGAGGGTGTACAGTGGAGTTTTCTGTCAGCAGCACTTGGTTTACATATAAGCTGCAACCTGCAGCCAGTAACGACGAGCACATACCATATTTTTTAAGATATTTATCAGTCAGAGAGAGCTTTGAGACATGTAAAAACAGCTCAAGCTATATGACTGGAAGAGGTGTTTAAGGAATGATTTAAATAACCAACTATTAGTCCTCTTTTGACCTTCTCTCCTTTTAAACACAGGATTGTGGTCCATTTAGCTCCACATTTACTAAGACTGTCAAGAGTATTTGTCTCAGTTCCTTGTATCATGATATCTGCTCCCCACACAGCCTCTAACTCCACACCCCATCAGAGCAGGCAAGTGTCGAGAAGGGAGGAAGCATGGCATAGAGATCCCCAAAGTCCAAACCCTCAGACGTATCACCACCTCAATCTCTGCCTGGCCTGGGCTCACACAGCATCACCACCATGTTGCTTGTTACCCCTAGGTCACCAAGTTAGCAGAAATGTGCCTCTTCCTCCCAAGGGGAGTAGCATCTTTTTCTAACTAGTACTAGGCTGTGTAGCTGCAGCAGCTGTTTTCTGAATTATCCAAGTAACATTTCCCCCCTTTACTTGACATTCAACAGTTGCATCTTGTTATTGACTTAGATTCATATCTTACTTTCATCTTGAACCAGTGGGGAAAGCAGGGGGGAAACTCCAGAGAATGTGGGTACATTAAGAACATTTTCCATGCTGTTTCATTTTGCAGTGGTCTGGGGTTTCTTTGTTTCACAATTCTCCTCATGGTTTCTTCAACAAAAACATTTTATTTTGAAATTGGGAATACTTAACCCACTGTTTTTCCAGTGCTGCTTCTCTTTTTTTTTTTTAATAAGGTGTGTGCAGGTGTTTATCCTCATCAGGTGATTCTTCCTGGAAAATTTGTTAATAAAAATAACCAATGCTGTGCTATGAGTTTCCACCTAGTTTTGATGTAACAGGTCAAAACTTCAGCAGGGATATTCCATCAAACTTCAGGAAAGGACTCCTGCCCTAAGCTTGCTGGTTATTCTCAGGTAGACATAAATCAGGGACTCACTTGCCAGCAGGTCCCACAAGCATTAATGTGGTGGCTTGATTGTGCATGTGTGGCTTTATTTATAAGGCCCAGGTGGCCAGAGCCTGTACAGCTGACATGTATCAGACTGTGTGCTGCTACAGATCCATTGCCTGACTGTAGGGTCTAGGCTGTAGCTTGTATCAGGCTGTAGTAACTCCCCTGTAATTGCGATTTATTTTGTTCTGTTCCTGAAAAAAAAAATAAAAAAGAAAATAAAGCTTGAACCCACATAAACTGATTTCTGTCAGCAAGCTTTGGACTACTACTGTGCCTAATGAAGCCCTAAGGCCAGATATCAAAGGCAAAGTGTAACTCCATTTGAGCCTAGTGGAATTAAATCAGCATAAAATAGACATGGCATGAACTGATTTTTCATGGATTTTGCTGGAAGCAGCAAGGGACAGAGGCAATGTCAAGTCTCCCAAGGTTCAGACCAGACTGATCTGTTGTGCTTCTCGAGGCCTGTGCCAAGCATACGTGGTTCTCTACATGTACATAGAAAGGAAATGACCATTCCCATAGGCAGAGACTTCTTTGGAGGAATACAAGCACCCATCATTGCCATTGTCTCCAACGTAGTTAAGCTCAAGGTTGGGTTCAAAATTTCTGAGTTTCTATTGTGATACTAGCCTGGATGCATGAGACAACAAATCTCTTTATATCTCAATATGCTACTGTCCCCTTCCACTCTCACATATTTTCTGAGCACATTAGCCAATTTCTATCAAATGTGACATAAAAGAGCAGTCTCAAACACCACATCCGCGCTGTCTTTGTAAATGCTGTTGACCGCATGCTCAAAGCCTAGTGCTCTGACCATCCACACCATGTTAGCCTTGGAGCATATTCAAAGGGGTGATCATGAGAGCACACCATTTCAAAAGCCAAAGGACATCTAAGGGCTGCTAATTGCTTTCTGTTTCCTACAATACACATTCCCTACCTCTCTAAACAGATACACACCCAGGAGAACCTCAGCCAGAGCAGCTCGCATCCTTCAGCTCCTGTTCCATACAGCAGGGCAACCCTAACAGTGAGTGATGGCCAGAGACATTAAATGTCTTCCCAGGACAGAGAGGCTGACTACACTGCCATACCAGAAGCCTGACATGAGAGGTTTCCCACCTGGCAACACTGAGGAATTCATGCCCATCTTCATCTGTGCATGACAGCATGGAGCAGTGAGACACCCAGATGGACCAGCACAACCAAAATACTCCCTCTGTAACTGCAGCTCTGGCACAAACAGCATTCTTTCTCCCCTGTCCTTCAGCCTAGGGCCCCTGCAGAAAAAAAATGCCAAGCCAAGTAAACCAAATAGCCCTGCTGTCATTAAGCTAGGACAGCACTGGCTAGCCACAGTATGGCACACAAAGACACACGCATACGTACTTGCCTGATGCTATAGAACTTTCCAAGAGTTTCTGACCAGACTGTATGTTCACCCCTCTCACCTTCCCACTCTGCACAGAAACGGCCACCATTTCTGACAGAGCAGGACTGTCCAGTTATCTACATAAACTTACAGGCAGAGAAAAGCCAGAGAGGTGTGTGTGCTCTTTATGAGTGTACAAAACATCCCAACTCCAGTGAGACCACTCCACCCCTCCTATCCTAACCCATTCTTCCCCTTCCAACTCCACATCCCAGCCCACACTGCTCTCCTAGCAGG
Source organism: Mesitornis unicolor (assembly GCF_000695765.1). NCBI lineage: Eukaryota > Metazoa > Chordata > Aves > Mesitornithiformes > Mesitornithidae > Mesitornis > Mesitornis unicolor. The sequence goes on along the minus strand of NW_010172263.1, from coordinate 15,513 downwards.
CCTTTAGGAGTCTCCCATGACCTACACAGTGTTTTCCCACTCCCAAGCCAGGGATTGGTTAGCCCAGCATCTAAATACTCATCAGAAACAGTTCAGAGCAGCATGAGTCATCTTGGGATGGCATGGTTCTTTCTGATCTCTCGCCAACATCCTCTGCAGGCCAGCCCACCCACACCAAGCATCTCTGTCCATGCAAAGGTCATCTCGTGGGAAGGATACACAAATTTACCGGCACTTTCTTTTTGCAAAGAGGGCTGGCTTCTTATGGACAGAGATACATGCTCTGGATGCCAGCCCAGGCAGAGTGTACAGACAGGCATGGCACCAGCCTCATGCTGAGAATACCACTCTGTCCTCTCCATAGTCATCACTGCCTGCCAAGGGGCAAAAGACCTAAACTGGTACCGCTAGCTCCTTCCAGAGGAGCCCCAGCAGGAGGGAGCTACTAAAATAGCACATCCAGAGCCTGTTGGATATATCTGCAAGGCATATAGCGTTCATCTAACAATTTCTCCAGCCCAACTCTGCCATCCTAGTGGAGAGGTAAAGCACTGGACACAGATGGGCCTGCCAGACTTGGAACAAGTACTGTGTACATAAAGAGGAAAAACATCCTTACAGCAAAAGCACACTGCAAATACTTGCCTCCTACCATGCACAGGGTGGTACTAGAGCCCAATCCTCTTCAGTGCTATCAAGATTGATGTCACAGTATGGTCCAGCACTGGAGGCAGGGGAAAAGAGCTAAGGAACAGCAGACGGGGCCTCAGGAGAAAACAGTAGCTTTGCAAGCAGCAGATCCCTCCACTCCTCCTCCTTTACCTATAGGGCAACTGGGACAATCTGAAGGGGCTCTAAGGACAGGCAGTAAACACACACTGGCTATCTCAGAAGACCCTGGGAAAGCAAAGTAACAAGCACACATCAAAAGTAATAAGCAGACACAAGTCACGAAAACGCACAGTGAAGAAATCCTCAGTGAAGAAAAGGGTCAAACATCAGCTTATTACTGTTAGACACTGGAGAGCTGACACAAGGGAGGGTCCACAAAATCGCCCTACACAGAGGAAATGTTTCAATCCAAGTTCAGTCAGCCACATCAAAGGATATTACTGAAAGAGATCTGTGCAAAAGATGAATCTGGCCCCCAGTCTCTGAAGAAAAAAACACATGAGCAGACAGTTCTCCTTTGCATAGGGTTAAGTTAATGTAACAGAGATGATTTGAACCATTAGTTATGTCTCAGGTGATAGTTTCAGGGGAGAATGACATGATTCAACTTGAGAGGAGCAACTCCAACAAAGTTAAAATACAATAAAACTAAGAGAAAAGATTACAAAGCTTCATGTTTCACTTGAAACCAGCAGAAAGAAAACTACATTTTCAACTACTTATGTAATATCAACAATGGTGTATCATTGAAGACAACACTTTTTACTGCTAAATATACAGTACAGTAAATAGAATTGTAATTGCATATGGATATAGTGTAATGTCTTCTTTCTCTGCAGTACAGTTGCATCATCTAGTGGACAACACAGAGATTGCATTAGTTTTACACTAGTTTTATAGGATTTAGCTTGGGGTTCATTAAATGTCTTTGCTTTTCCACTGAATATAGCTCATTGCAGTGCTTTCTAAAACTTAATTCTGAAATTACAGATATCCACTAAAACAGTCAGTAGAATGAACTGGAAATGTATTTTTTTCTTTCCACTACAACCTGCAGCAGACTGATGTCACCTAAACTTTGTTACATAGGCATAAAATCAAGTTCTTCCAGTTGAATTCAGCCGCTGAGCTGTGATTTCCTTGCTTTTGTACTGAAATCTTTAAAATCATTGATTTCACATGGTTCAGATCCAACTGCATGTCCAAACTGAGGGAAAATTTGTAACACTTTTAGCAAATTCAGTTCATATTTATTGTATAAAGAAACCCATAAAGTTCTGTTGGGACAATTTCTCTCCTCCTAGAGTTCATTATCTTAATCTCTATGGTCGCAGATGCACGAAGTGAAAACAAACACTTCAGATTATGCCAAAGTGTGGCATTTTAAAGGGGTATTCTTTACCTGCTAGGTGGGGAGGAGTTATGTACCTTGGGAGACATAATTTTTAAAAGCTCTTTCTTTGAGAATGTCATCTTTGAAATGTTTTCATAGCGTACCTAAAAGCTTTAATTATCAGGGTATGAGAGTTGATACTCCCTTATCTTGTCCTGAAACAGACAGGTCTAAAGGCACTTAACAATGATGGATGAGCTCCACACACTACAGCTGAAGAAAACTGTAAACTAGAAGCCACTCTCTGCAGAAGATCAAAGAAAATCCATGCTGTATTTACATAAACTGACACAGGAAAGATACTGTCATGAGGTTTCATGTTTATCATTTTTCAGTGACTTCAGACTGCACTAAACCAACTCCCTCCTCTCAAAAAAAAACCCCAAAAAACCCCAAATAAAAACCAAGCTGTGCTATTTCTGTCTCACTGTTATCACAACAAATAAAGCTTCTTCTCATTACACCTACCCAAACCCAGCGTCTCCACTGCAGTCACAGAGTGCAGTGCTACTTCAGCTCTCTTTGAGTCAAGCTAGAAGGGAATTCAGCTCACTGCCATGGCCTATACAAGGTCTGTATCACCAATGGTAAAAAGCTGGGGTTTACTGCTACTATTGCTGAGATTTGCAGATGTTATCTGAAAGGAAATTTATACAAAGAGGGAAATGCAATCTTTCCACACTAAGATCACAGCTAAATCCCTTCTTAGACTAACAGAGAGCCAGAGCCAAATGTTAACAGCACATCACTGAAGGCAAGTGATTAAGATGTTGGCAGCTCAAGGGGTCTCTAGGTAAAGTAGAGGGTGAGTCTAAGCATCCTCACTCTTAGAAAATTTGATTTAGTGTTCTGCAAGACAGCTGGAGAGCACTCCCAGTGCAGTTACTTCTTCAGGCACTCTAGCTCTTAACCCAACTTAGGGTGCCCTGTCTCACACACAGTTTAGGTTTGATTCAAAAAGGATCTTAAGCTTTTGCTGACTAAGCATACACACACACACACACGCACGCACACACACACACACACACACACACACACACAAATGCTGAATCATGACTTATCTAATGCTGGTTTCTTCCTGTTAAAAATCCATTGCTATTGCTATGTGTTACAAAAGCACTAGTTCCAATTCCATAGTTTATTCAGGCAAGATTTTGCCTTCGACATTAAGCACATATGGCTCTATTCATAACACTTGGTACAGTGCTTAAGGTAAAGCTGGGGGCTTACTGCTGTGCTTACATGCAACAGACAGAGGAGCAATTCATGTTGCCTACTCGCCTGCACTAGATCCCCTTCCTATACTCCCCTGGAGGGAGTGTAGGAATTACAGAATTAAGAGCCCATATTCAAACCACCTGGTATAAATGTGTAGTCTGTAGTGCAATACTGAAGCAAATAAACTTGTGTCAACCTAGTATCCACTTTGCAAGACACATCATACAGAAGTTGTTCTTAAAACTGCTATCTCCAGAAAAGATTTTTTTAAAAAAGGAAAAAGAAAAAAACCCACCAAACATCCTTATCTTCTTTAACTCTGGTACGATCTCATTATAAAGTTATAAATGGGAAACACATCTGTTCTTAGAGAATGAAAAAGATTTTATTAAAAGAAAGTAAGAGGTCAAACAGTTCAACTGTAATCATCAAAACTGCAGGACATTTTCCAAGCAAGGGTCCTTCTAGTACCTGCTCCCCGCAGTGTCCACCAAAATCTTCAAAGAGCAGGCACAGGCCAAGCATATGCAATATTTACCATCAGCACCCTCACAACCTTTAAGTATTTTGAGACCAGGGGACTACATAAGACTGAAGCTGGCTGTCTGGCTGGTAACTGCCAACAGCTCCATGTACAGGGCCTCTGCACTCCTGCCAACTTCTGTGTCCATATTCCTTATTAACCCCTGCAGAATGTTACCACATCGTTAGTTTCGAACCTGAATTCTTCAAGCTTCCTTTGAAAGCCCTTACTTCTTGCGCTGTCACCACCCACCCTCTTCATGTCATCTGTGACTTCTGTAGACCTATTTGCAGACCTAATCAAAATGAACGAGCAGCACTCACAGGGTCAGAGTCTCAGCCCCGCATTCTCTGCTGCAGCCAGGTTTAGTGGCACAGAAGGACCCTTAAGCGAGCTGGTGAGTACTGCCCTCAGTGAGATTAGTAGAGATTGCATTCCCAAATCCAGACATCTGGATACCAGGAGTACCAGAATGGGGCCAGCCAGAGTATAAAATGTGGTGCCAAATGACTTGCAGGGGTTAAAACCACAGTTTAGACAAATATGAAAGTAAGTTGGCCCGAAAGATGAAATAAGTGTGCCTCTAGCTCCAGAAAGTACATCAGTTCCTCTCCCAACCCATTCACCCTGCCCTCTGCTCTGAATTGTAAAGTAACCACACAGTGACAGCATCTCCAAACGAACAATACAAAAAGCTTTGGAGTACAAAAGTCTCAGGGCATTAGAGAAAACAAGGCAGAAAATAGCTTATTTTCAGCACTTTCTGATCCTAGGAAGAGGTTATGAAAATGGCATGTCAAAACCAAGAACTTCTGGTTTTGAAAACTGAGTAACAGCAGTTACTCTTCTCAGCTTCCCCAGTCTTTTGAACCTAAATCAACGTGTCCTTCTAGGTAAGAAAAGACCCTTCTCAGAGCTCCAGGTATCAAGACATTTCCTGTCCCAAATAGACCAACACAGAAAAAAACCCAGGGAAAAATCCCTGGAATCCTCAAATCCAAGCAAGTTTACACAATAACATTCTTGTTCACAAGGTATCAAAGGAAGTCTGAAAGTGCATTTGTGCTTGAATACTTAATAGTTTTCACCTGTTGCATTTTTTACGTAAATTATATCATTAGCTAGAATGCCTTTACTGCTGTATACAATCTCATTTATTTAAAAAACATAGAGAAGTCTTGTAGAAAATGAAGCAATGTCTTTACAAAAATAAACCTTCTTTTAAAAAGCACTCACTGTTCTTAAAAACGCTAAAAATAGTAATGAAAAATTCTATGAAATGTGATTCCCCCCAAAACAGAAAATAACCACAACATAATCACAATTATAAATGAAGTTTATACATCTTAAATAAGGGTCCTGCCCTGAAGTGCCCTTTGAAGAAGTTTCCCTCTTCTCTAAATGACACAGGAAGCTCAAGCTTCCTGCTTAAGTAGAACTAATACTGAAAGGCAGCTCATGAGACTATCCCCTTTGTAGACAGGATAGGAACATTTCTCAGTGTGAACACAAGACCTGAATGGAAACAGAAACAATTGCCTGGGAGGTCTCCCAAATAAGAGAGTTCAAAGTGACACAACCTTTCAGTTCTAATTCAAAGCAGGAGGAGTCAGAACACAAACCAGTGACTCTGGAGGGGGCTTTGAGAGTAAAGCAGGGAAATTCACACTTTCTTGTGCTCAAGAAACACTTGGGCCGAAACTGCGAAGGGAATGACTTGGAGATGGTCGCAAAAGGGCTGATCTGTGCTCTGGTCTGCATCCTTTACCCCAGCAATGAAGAGGCACTACATGAACTTGGGGACATGTATGGACCTCAGGAAAAAAGTGAAGGATCAGTACAGGGTGAAAATAAGTGGCTCTGCCCCTCTGTCAAGTGCCAGAGCTCAAACACACACTTAGCAGCATCTGCTTGACCCTGTGATCCATGCTTCAGCCACAGAGGCAGCTGTAAAGTCTAGGACTGCTGGAGCCCACAATCCCGAGGCTGCTTTGATTACCCCAGAAGCCGTTTTGCTCACAGCAGCCATGACTTCAATGAGGTGCAATGAAAGCCATCTGTGCTACCCCACAGCATTTGGGATGACCTTTTGTGGTACTGAAGAAGGTCAGCAAAGAACAAAATAAGACTCTGGATCCTGTGTGACCCTGTGAACAAACTCAGGCATATTCTGGTTACTTTTTACGTTATTCTTTGCTGTTGAGGTCAACTGTTAAAATAGCTGAGCAAGGCACATCCATGGGAAATGAGATCAAATCAGCCACAGCTATCACAGCTCCAGACAGGTCAAGCTGTTGCCACATCCAAGTTGCAAAGAGTCTCAGCCGATTTTTGTAGTATCTTCAGCTCTTCCAAGCGTAGTGCTTCTACCAAATCCAGGTGCTTTTTGAGGTTCTCTTTGTTCCTTTTCAACTGGGAAATCTACAGTTTACACAAAGGGGATGAAATTACTAAAATAATTCAGATAACTTAATAGAGGACATGAACATAAATTTGTGCAAAGCTCATCTGTGGTAGAAGTTTCAGTATTTTTTTTAATCTTCCACAAGAGAAACTGCAATAGTAAGAAAAGAAAAAAAAAAGAAAAAAAAGGTGAAAATCATCATGTGGATAGGAAGCAGGTCAAAAACAAGGAGAGGAAGGGAAATTATATCAGACTCCTAAGTACATACTATGCTCAAGACATTGCTCAAGATCAGATTCACCTCATATACTATGCATATAGGTGTTTCCTTTGCAAAAGTGTGGTTTTAATAACCCCTTTCCATGGTAGCTGTCCAACCTGACATTATGTACACATGTTGTTTGCCAAACTTTAAAAAGCAAGGAGAGATTGTTTTTCTAAGAGCACAGACCTCCCTCACAGGAGACCGGTTGACAGGGGTAGCTCATTTGGCCTGACTGCCTTTAATGCACACAACCTTCACTTTCTGAACAAGGCATTCGTGGCAGGTCTGCAAAATCTTATGTGCCCATCTCATACAAGCCTGCATTTTCTTTTAAGAGGTAACCTCAACATACACATTGACACTGTATGCAGAGAAAGTTTAAACACTTCTCTTGTTTACAGGGCTTCATATAAGCTTTGTAATACCATTGCTTTCTTTGCTGCAGCTATAAATCCTGCCAAGCAATTGAGGGCTGTCAGCCACTCTGAAAACAAATCCTACACCACCCCAGTGCAGTCAGTTCTCTCCACCACTCTGTTCTCACCCCAGAAAATTACACTGCAGTACGCCTATGCTAGAAGAGAAGGAATTCTGGGATACCTTGTTCTTCCCATCAAATCACCTGGAGAAGGACATGCTGTGTCTCCTCTATTAAAAAATGGCATATTTTTGCTGTGGTACTCAAAGTCTGCTCTTCATTTCTTGCTGAAATTACGTCACCAAGCAGCGTCCTCCTCCAGCAAGTACTAGAACAAAAACATTTGAGCACGACACAACCATTTGCCATATTCCCCAACTAAATGATAAACACATGGTTATGCAAAGAACAACATCACTGACATAAGGCAAGTAAGGTTAGCATACGTGAAAAAGGCACACAGCATTCAGATATGAGACTGATATGGCAAGCAAAAGAGAAGAGAGATTTAATTGTCTGGAGCTGCACTTCCAATTCTCCACCCTAACACTTTCAGTTACAGCCACAGTGTGTACTTAGACCAATGCTTCTGGTCTTTACTGCTCTGCCATGCTGCCACCAACTTCAGCAGCATCAGTGAGTACTAAAAGCTGTTTCAGTCAGAACGTCTTAGCATTGCTTCTGCTAAACTTCACCTTACCTGGGTTTGAAACCAGTATCATTTAGATTCATTTTTAGTTCTTATAATCAACTTATTCCACTCTGCAATAAATCTTCAAAGCATAAACAGCTTTGAGTAAGGGAAATGTTATTATTGTTGTTGTTGTTGTTGTTGTTGTTGTTGTTATTATTATTATTTGCTATTACAAGCAAAGCTCAGGTAACCATTTTCTATTAATGCTGTTTGAGACAAATTTGCCATCTGGAACAAATTATCAAACCTGAGCTGATAGTCACTGGACACGAATTTCAGCAACTTATTTGGCCCTAGAATTTCAGAAGCAGCCTGTGGAATATATGCTTCAAAGAAATCAAGCAAGGTCAACAGCATTTAAAAGTCCCATCAAACCAACAGGAAAAAGGTCTGGAGTCTGCATCTTAAAGTAGTATCTTGTTCTCAAAATAGAAAGGGAAAACAATGGAGTGTGCCTAGAATTTAGCAGAAGAAAGCAAAAGACCAAAGCAGCAAATACACAATGACTTTACATTATATGATGTTCTCTGCCTTCCTGTTTTCACTTCTCACCTGGAGTCAATGAGATAGACAGGAGATCCAAAACAACTGTCCCAGCTGCCTCACACACAGCCAGCAAACAGCAAATAAAGAAAAATGGCACATGCATATTGTCTGAATTTTCAAAAGTACTGAAACTTACAATTCATCTGCTCCAAGACTTAACACCTTGAGGGCTGTAAGAAGTCTCCAAGATGGTCCATCCCATCCAAAGGTCAGATTCCTAAAAAGTCAGAAGTTATGAGATGCAGAAAGTATAGGTAATCTTTTACAGGATGATAGCTTTCTTCCTGACAAGTGTCAACAAGGTAAGATCTGCTCTTCAGAACTAGAGGACACCTTGACTCCCCTTACTCTACACTTATCCACAGCTAGGAGACAGCCTGGACCCTAAAACCTATCTCAAGCTTTGATATTGGTGCTTACCATTTCTACATTATCTCACAAATAGCAAGCAAATTAGTTGGTTAAAAAAACATCCCACAATTATTTTATGCTGGATTTTGATACTAGAAGCAAAATTTGACTCCCAGAAAAGCTTAAAAGAAAGCTTAGAGAAACAAAAAACTCCAGATACCTACTCTAAGAAATCATGATCCTTTAGAATGCAAAGTTTTGCATTTCTTTGCTTGTCCAGTGGTGAAAAATATTTGAGGAGAGTATCTATATTAAAAAAAATAAAATATATTTATGGCTTTAAACTCTAAGAGGTTAGATACAGCAGATATAAGGAAGAAATTCTTCACTATGAGGGTGTTGAGGCACTGGCACAGGTTGCCCCGAGAAGCTGTGGATGCCCCATCCCTGGAAGCGTTCAAGGCCAGGTTGGATGCGGCTTTGAGGAATCTGGTCTAGTGGGAGGTGTCTCTGCTCGTGGCAAGGGGATTGGAACTAGATGGTCTTTAAGGTCCCTTCCAACCCAAACCATTCTGTGATTCTGTGATATTTAAATAAACTGTATGAAGAAGAAACCATAATACTCAATTCTGAAATGACATTTCAACCATATTTTTCATGTAGCTGCAGGACAAAGACCAAAACTTGCTACATTTTGGTGAACTTTAACATAATCAAACATGTATCTACACTTCAAAAGCTATCAGCAGTCTCCAGGACTGTATCCTTGTAATGGAAATCCTGACTCAAATTGAAGTTATGAACAACTTCAGTTTGTGGAGATGAGGACTTCAATCCTGAAAGCAATGGTAAAATCTAAGCCATCCATTTGGAACCTCTACATTTGTACAACTAAGAATCACAATTTTATAAAAGAAAAAGTTACCAAAGAACACTTTCAATTTTAAAACTCCAATCTTTAAATTCTATACAGTTCAAAGGGGTATCAAAACCTATCCCACTTCTTGGAAATACACACAAATATTTCAACAGTACTAAAAAAAAAATCATACTACCTTTATATGCACTGTGCATATTGTCCATTGTGCATTTATGCATATGCATGTGCATGAACTTCTTCACTATCCTTTACTTATCCCTTTTTACCCACATCTCCTGTTGAAGACAGCCAGGATTAACATGCTCAGATTCTCTGTTCTCTACTGTTGTGCCTTTCAATGTGAAGACAATCTATAAATCCAACCTGATGAGACATAAACACTGCTGTGAGGGTTATCCATGGCAACAAATCCATATTCTAGAAGTAGTCGCTGATTATCATGAGGCCCATAGCAGATAAATACTTCTTCATATTTTTTGCAGTGTGAATTTGTCCGAATTTCATAGCTTCTTGTCTGCTCATTAAATGCAGCATTTACCTTCAAGAAGTTAAAAACAAAAGGTTTTACTCTTGGCAGGAAGAGAAAGGAATAAGACCTTGAATATTAAAATCCAGTATTGAACACTTCTCTGACACTGGAACAAAACAGTATTACAGATGTCGGAAAAGGCAACCCATTTGGATGATTCCACACCAGGATTACTCTATAAATACTAGTACAAAGGAAAACAAACATCAAAACCTTAGCCCAGAGGATGTGCCACCCACTGTGTGGACTTATTACAGATGGCTTCATGCAGAGTTGGCCACTTTTGTGCTACCCCAGCTCTGTGTTGGAAGACAGTCCCTGACATAAAGTGGAACTGTTCTATACACTTTCCTAAGGCTGCTCAGAAGCTTCAGCCAGAGGTGGAATAACACAGGTACCATGTAACTCAAGATTTGTCTCAGGAGCTGAGCCTTTTGGGAGAGCATGGTCGTGTTATATTTACAACTGGCTCTTCTCAACAGCTACCCTGGACACAAATCTTACCCAGCCACTGTGGGCTCTTCCTGTAACTTTGCTTTGTTACATAAACTGAAACATTTGAATCATCTTTATTCAACTGCCTTCGGCTGTATAACAAGCTCCAGGGTATATATGAACCTGAGTACTCAGAACTGTGAGTACTTAAGTCTGCATGTGTCCTCAATAGACAATTTCCACACTATGAGACCTGTCACCGACCTCCAGACACTTCTAATCCATCATATGAAGGCATACTGTATTGAGATAGTGCACTTACAAGTAAAGAAATTAAATTAGCTATTTTTAGTTTCTTACCTGAACATTTGGACTGTGGTTTAGCAAGTCTAAATATGGTGCCAATGCATAAACATCTGGCTCAAGAGAAAAGCATTCCCTTTGTGAATGTTTCATGTATATTGTTCTGGTATTAACAGTGCACCAAGCCCACTCTAGAGCACTGTAGCTAAAAACAGTTCCCGTGTTCTCAGCAAAAAAAGACTGCAGGGAAGAGAAAAATGCCTTGGAAGACATGTACAACTCATGGACCGTCGCTCTCTGCTCCTGAGCCTTCTTTCTTAAAGGTTCAGGAAGAAGGCTGACTACATCATGCTCCAAACAAACAGGGCAAGTGTATGCCTTGGGTAAAACATCAAGATACGGCTTCCACTGAGATTTCTCACCAGCATGCTTCTCTGCTATTAAAAATGTGCACAGCGCTATCAACGGAGATACAGGAGGCTTCCATCTATTAGAAAATAAAAAAAACCATAGCAGATACACAGAGGTGAGATAGGAAATAGATGCAACAGTATTTTATCTCTACTCTAGTTCTATTAAATGTTATAAATAGCTTCTATATTAAACATCTTTGTAGTGCATCTCCAAGTCCTTTTGATTATTTCAAAGGGGCTTTTGACTTCATTTTATTGGGAAGCTATAAAAGTTGGTTTGTAGTAACAGCTTCTGGCTCACCTATTGGGGTTTTTTGGGGGAGCAAGAGATGGGGTTTTTTATTTTACATAACAAGTACTCAATGGTCTTTGTTCTGAATTTTCTAAAAGGCTGTGTTTATCCCACTACTTTGCAACCTCTATTTTATCCCCCTTCTCCTACTGAAACATATTCACAAATTCCCAAGAAACCATTCATAACTGGCATTTTGGTCCAAGCTGGCTCTAGAGACAGGTGAAGTTCAAGCTGTAGCATCTTTCCAACTGCCTAGCTAAAAGAGGATGCTCTGTGTCCAAACCTTATTTATCTGAACATTCCATGTGAAAGTCCACAAGAAATACTTGTACAAGTTAGGGACTGCAGTCTAAAGTCCTATCACCACTTAAGATGATAAAGGTACTAATGAGCAACCCACAGGAAAGGTCAGCTTGTCCATAAAGTGCCACTTTTCACTTACTTCATAATGTGTTCTCCTATGCAGCTACTAAGAACAGTGCCCGTGGTGAGCAAGCATTTCTCAGGCAATGAAATAATCAGATCCCCTGCCTTTGAGGGAGGAAAAAAAATAAAATCACACACAAAGAATAGCAAAGGTCAAGTGTAAATGACTCAAAATACTACACAATTTCTGAACAGAGACATTCCCCAGAAAACACTAATGTCAGGAAGCAAACAGACGTGATGCTGAACTTGATGGAAACTGGCATGATTTTAAGACATTCACAGTCCAGTAGGAACCGTCATCTGCAGAAAGTTAGCTGTTCACAGAAACCTTGTTGCCTGGCTACTCACTTTCTTTTTACTGAGATATATTTTAGATTTTATCTCACAAATACCTGACCTTCTACCAACATAGCAGTATGGGGTAGGGATATTTTAGTTTACGTCTATCCTGGCCTAGTTTGCCAAGCTGCTGCATGTGTAAATTAGCTTTCACAACTGGCTTGAGCCATATGTGTCCATGACTGTAGGGAGGGGACATAAAGGAAGATAATACTCTCCCCTTCCCGTTCCTCTCCTGAGTTTCCCTATCTTGCTCAAGCCCAGTTGAGTCTAGCTCTCATTTCACTCGCTACAGACTCAGAGCAGCTGTGGATAAACTGAGCTTCTGGCTTCAACTGCAAGATGTAACCCTGAGCCAGTATGAGAACATACACTGTGCTCCACACACGACTTTTCCACTGCATCTCCTTCCTACCTCTTGCTATATTTTGCAAAAGGTTCTGGGTGTGACTCCCCACTATTTGATAAACTATTCTGATGCCAGTTAGGAAACTTCTCCAACAAGCTTATTTTCTGAGAGACACTTTTCAGTCAGAGCTCAGTCTTTCTGTGCCAATATCTGAAGGGCAAGGTATTTTTTTCTATCATTGCCCTTTTTTGTTACGTACGTCTAAGAAATTAGACGACATAGAGGGCCGTCAAAGTGAGGTTAAAGCTGTGGTTTCACATTATGGCTAAAATAACCTAAAGACAAATGCTGTTTAAAGTCCCATCCCTTTCCTCCCTGAGATGCCATTCCTTCCTTTGTACCAGCACTGCTCTGACCAAGGTGGGAGATTTCAAGGAGCAAAGCTAACAAAGCCAATACCTTTTTTTATTGGCTTCCTGATGCAACTTACCACATGGGTGAGGAAGACTGCTACAGCCAGTGCAAAGGAAGCCATGGGAGCCAGTAGCTGAGAGAGAAGGCATACAGGAGGGATAGGACCTACTCCTCTCTGGTTTCAGTTAGCCACTGATTGCCTTCAACTGAAACACGAGACTACATATAAATCTCTGTAAACGAGTACAGGAATGTCTCCATCCAACAAGTCCTCAGGGTACACAGGACGTCATTTTACAGATAGGCCAACACTGCAAATTGTGGTAATAAGTCAGAAATTACATGCACATCCAGGACTGTGAAGACCTTGCCTGGAATTCTGAGTCTTGTTTATTGCAAAAGTAATAACATCTCAGAAGAACCTGAGGAGCTCTTGCATTAGACTCAACATTACTAACCTGAAGAGATTTTGTTGTCATCAGTCCTCTTCCTGAATCTGAAGCAGTAACAAAGAGGATGTTTAAATACATGTGTATATGCAAAATGCAGAAGACTGTGATAAGCAGCAAAAAATTAACAGGCCAGCAATGGAAAGCTCTAAAAGAACACACATCATATCCTACAAACCATAAAAGCCAATTATGGATTGTTCCAGTTATATATATCTCATTTCTTTGTTCTCTAATTCCTTTTTACTTTTCAGGACCCTGTGAAAGCACATGTCCTGCAACACTTGCTGTCCAGTTCTAGCAAATACTCAATGCCTTTTTCCTGGTTTTTTTTCTTTAAACCCATCTTTTATCACCAGCTGCTGTTCCTGGTTTCAGAGTTTTATCTAAACTTTACAATTCCTTTTCACAATATTCTTCTCTGATTCATACTATTCTCTCTATTCTCTCTTTAATATTGAAAGTTTTTCAAACATAATCTACTTAAAGAGAAAGAATACAAGTATACACCTTTACTGTAAAAAGGGCAAAGTTAATCCCAGCTCCAAAGTAATCTACTTATCTGTATCACT
>NW_010172263.1:0-1591 GCF_000695765.1 Mesitornis unicolor | reverse complement strand
AACTTGAATGAGGAAAAAGAGACTACGAAATTTTAACAAGGTCAGGTTCTGATTCTGAAAATACTTTAAGAGATATCACTCTTCTTTAAAACTGTACTACTAACACTTAAAATCGCAATACCTGCATGGAATTCAGCACAGCTGTGCATGTTTTGCAGCATACAAGAGTATTCTCATACAAGAGTTCCACACAAGATCATCTTCATACAAGAAACAGTTTACACTGCTTCAGGCCTCCATACCTACTTGTTTATGTTAAATGACATTGACATGCATTTGCCAGAAGTCCTTAAAAGACTAACAGTAACTGGCTCTTTTTCCTGATGCCAGCCAGGTGTGTGATTCTAAAGGAAAGCTGGAATCTAACATTCTTAAAAAATAAGAAATTTTTATCACTAATTAATAATTAAAACATTACCCCAGAATTCTGCTGGTCTTAAGTTACTGTCTTCAAACCCTCTGTCTTTCAGCCACTTCTGAAGTTTAATGTATTCCTGCTTGTCACTGCAGTTGACTAAAATGAAAAAAAGACGTGATTAATACTATAAAATAGCATTCTACTGGAAAATAAAGGAAACTGAAAAATTTTACTGTATAGTACGAAAAACTGTATTTTGGACATCTTAGTACAGCATAATAGAATAGCAAGAAAGGTTCCCCTTGAACTAACTTACTAAGTTCTGGGCATCTGGGCAGTGGGAGCTCTCAGAACTGTAGGAGCTATTGAGCCTATTCAAGGAATTGAAGAATAATATCGTACTTGCCATTAGCCAGAAAAGAGAGCTCACAATACTCACCATGCTCTGCTTGGTAAACTAATACTAGAATACCTTCATGGAAAAAGCTAACACGAATGCTATTTTCAAAACACAAAGGTGTTTAACAAATATGTACCACAAAATGACAACTTGACAGACAATTGGTTATTTTATTACTTTGAAGCACTTGCAGAGATTGTACCTCCATCCTTAAAACTCTGCAAGTGTTTTCTTCTTCTATTTCGACCTGTCCGGCCTCTGCTTTTCTTCATATTAAGAAACAGATTTTGCCTTATTTAGACAACCTGAATTGGAGGGGAAAAAAAAATAGTTATTTAAAAACATTTAACGTTACTTTCAAATACTGCGTTTCTATTATGCTAATATGAGAAATCAGGACACTGCGTGTTTAATAATCTGCGAATAAGTTTAAAGTTTAGAAAATGCACTACAAGAAAAGCCCTGAACGCGGGTGTGTGACAGGGGTGAGGGAAAACGGGAGGCCTTTATCTCCAAACATCACCTTGGCCACGGCATGGCCGCAGCCCTCTATCGCCCCGGCACCTCCCTGCCGCACGGCTAGGCCTCTCCCTCGCCTCCTGGCCTGACAGGCAACATCCCAAATCCTCCGCCTGGGACCGCCTATGCCCCTCGCACTTTAAGGCAGTAGGGATTGGAGAGGGTAACGAGAAATCCATCTCCCTTGGGCGGCCTGACACCGGCCCCCGATTCCCTTCCGGGCTGAATTTCGCCACGGAAGGAAGGGCAAAGACGAACACGCTGTCCAATGTCCGCCACCGCCCTCACAACCCCCCACCCGCCGCAGGCCCACC
>NW_010172262.1:0-4167 GCF_000695765.1 Mesitornis unicolor | reverse complement strand
ATCCCTAACGTTCTGTGATTCTGTGAAAGACCAAAAAGGCTGGCTTAAGACTCTGTGGTTTGGAGATGTGATGGCTGAGGGGTATCAACTGAAGTTTAGAAAATCGTGAAGGTGACATATAAATTGAACAGGAAACCACTGTTTAGCCCAAGTACAAGAACTGAAGGCCTTTGACAAAATTGACAGATCAACCAAAAAAATGTTCTTTGCATGGTAATCTCCTGGAATACGCTACAGAGGAGGCTGTGGAGAGAGACGGTACCAAGAGCTGAACAAGGGATGAGACAACGTGATGGATGATAGGTCCATGAGTGTACTGTAAAAGAACTGGGCAGGGAGGTACCTTCTAAAAACTCTAATTCAGCAGCTGTGGATGATGGAAGAGTCCAAAGGGAAGGGAGTGTAGAAAGCAGCCAGGTTTACGTGCATGTCCTGCTGCCACTCCCAGACACCAACCTGGATCACTAGTCTCAATCAGGCAGGAACTTCTTACACCCCTGCTCTGTATGAAATGAAACATCCTGTCATTCCACCACTACCACCTATAAAACAGTTACGAGCTTCCACTTAGCCAGTTCTCTGACTGAAACATAACAGTTCTCAAAGTAATTTATTTTGCTGTCATCAGTACTATGGCTTATCTTGTATTACATTTACCCTCATTATAACTGTTATGCACAGTTTGCATTATAATGCATTTATGCTGTCCCTTTCCAGACACAAAATCTATTCCATTTTTTGCAGGCCTGGGAAAATATCAAATAGAAGAAGAAAATAATACACAAGCACACAGACACACTTATTCACCTCTCTCCTCCAACTTCTATGTACCTAGGACAAATACGATGGAAGGCATTTGTTGTGAGTTAACCTCTGCAGGCTCAGCCCCACACAGCTGCTCACTCCTCCCTCCCAACCCCAGTCACAAATCTAAAATGTAGGATCATATGGGATGCTATGAAGAAAATTAACTCTGTCTCAGCATTTTACAGACTTTTTTCTTTAAAAAAAGGAACTAGCAGTGTTTAAAGTGTGTGCTGCAGACCATAGGTCCTGGAGGTCATTTGTTTCTCCAGAGATAACTGAGACAAAGGTTTTCCAAACACTGTCTGGAAAAAAAGCAAAGTCAAACCACAATCAAAGAACTATTCTGGCCATCATATAACCCTCAATGCCTCAGTTAGGAACTGCTAGAGCTTCTTCTCTTTTAGGAATTATGACTCCTCTCCTCTAAAAAAATTATTTAATGACATACTGAAAAAACAGAAATCATTTTTAATCAGTGTGCCTCACTGATTAGAAGTTTGGCTCAGCTAAAACGTAGTATCAAACTTCTACAAGATTGATACAACGACGGTCAAAACTGGAAGGCATGCATATGCCAAAAAACCCAAATCAAACCAAAATACCACCACCTTTCTAAAGTGGAAAAACAAGACAGTCTTAAAATTACTCTAAAAACTTTAGAAGCATCCAAACCAATGACAACAAGGTGAAGGGAGGGCTTGGAAGAAGTGAGCATGACATATATCTGAACACAGCATTTCTAGGTTTCCAAAAATGAAGGAAGAGAAGAAAAAGTCTGAACTCTCTCACATCTGAAGACAAAAACCAACAAAATCTCGTTACATCTTTATAAAGGACACATAGTAAGCTGTTTACATACAGTAATATAGAAAAATGTTTATTCCACAGATCATTGGTTTTTTCTATTGGGCTAAATCTACGATTTCCTGACAGCTTTTCCAGCTCCAGTTCAGTGCATACTTCTTCATTTTTCTAAATGTTCTTTTCACTCCTTAGGGGATTATGTATGAGTCACTGCAATGGGTGTTTTGGAAACCATGAGATGATATAAATACAGTCAATGCCTGACTTGTATATAAAAAAAGGAGGTATTTGGTGTCATTTTTTTTGCAAATTAGGTTCTTTTTGCAAAGACATGCATGCAATTAAAGGTATAAGGAACATAACTGTATCCTTTTGGAAACTTGTTTCTAAATCATACAAAGAAAGAAAAAACTGGGAGAGGCCTTAAAAGGGCCACAAGATTGGTCAACTGGTAGGAGGGTTGGAGTTGTAGCTGGCAATAAAACTGAAAATGTCAAAGTTGCATAATCTGCTTTTCTTCAGTCAACCAGTTCAAGACTGGCAACTCCCTGAAACTCCCTATGAAATAATGTCTGAAGTACAAATTGATGTTAATAAAGCAGATTTGCTTAATTTCTAAAATGGAAGGTTATAATATTGAAAAAAGTTTGCTAATTCAAAGGGAAGTCTGTAAAAGCAACTTACTCAACTAGACAAAAAACAGTGCTGCACAAAAAATGAAAAGGGGAAAACTTTAATAGAAACTAGCAGTATTGTCATTACCTAAAGATGCAAAAGGAATTTTTAAAAAAAACTTACACTCTTAGAATATACATGTTCACACCCAGCTGATTAAAGACAGATAACTGAGTGTTGCAATATTCTGGTGTTTGTAATGAAAAACTATAAAAAAATTAATACAGTTTAATATTTTAGTAACCTAGGAAGCCAATCTCTACATAGTTCTATTTTATCCAATCCAGCTTTTATCTCTCTTAACTCTTGGCTGCATCTACACCACTGCTCTTACCATGAAAGGCAAATACAAAATACGTTCTTCTACCATAGGGACAGGTTCAGGGACTTTTTAACTGAGGGTAAATCAACAGCTCTCAGAGCTCCTCAGATGAAAGATCCTCTTCTATGCAAAAAAGCAGCACTTTGAATAGAGACTCTGTCACAGATACTCTGTCAGAGACCGCACAGCTACCAGTTTGTTTGGTACTTCTCAGAATGGTTTGGGTTGGAAGGGACCTAAAAGACCATCCAGTCCAAACCCCCTGCCATGGGCAGGGACACCTCCCACTAGACCAGGTTGCCCAAAGCCCCATCAACCTGACCTTGAACACTTCCACAGAGGGAGCATCTACAAGTTCAGCAAAAATTTCAACATATTTAAAGTATTTTGCTTTGTTTGCCTCAACTTAATGCAGCTACATTATTAGTTTATGGAAGAAAAAAGGCCCCTCAAGGAACGATACAGAGCCTAGCATTTTCAATTATTTGAGTAAATAGGAGGTAGTTGTTTTAATTAATTAAGCTACCTTGTTAAAAAGAAAAAAAAGAAGAGACTACAAGCTTGATTCACAGATTTCCGTACTGACTATACTCAAGATACTAAACTAATGCCTGTTCTGAGCCAAGCTTCTAGCATGATTCTGCTCTACCTTCTAACAAGAGAGAACAAAAACCCAAAATGTAGTATATTTTGGTTTGCTTTGAATTATTTATTATGTGTGGGTCTTACTTATCAAATTACAGTTGACGGTACAGATGGAAAAATAAATAAATAAAGTGCCACACCAAATTATTTAATCCTGCAACTATTTTTGTGCCACATGATAGAAAAAGACTCTGCAATACTTATGACCAAAAAAATGGAAGGCTTTTCAGTACAAGGATCAAACACAGAAAAAAGGGAAAACCAAAACATACAACAATGTATTTATGAACAGATTTCACACTGGACACCCACTAACTTCAGAATAAATAAAATAAGCAACAATTCACACAACATAGAGGGTTGTCAAAGGGACCCCATAAGATTGCATACCTTCCACTTCCACCACCTATGGTAATCTCCATCCGACCAATCAGTAGCTCTAGGACCAGCAGCAAGGGTGAAAGCAAAACCAAAAGCATACATAAATGGAAAAACACAGCTTCTCAAACAAGGATGAAGATTTATGGCACAACTGCCATCACTTCAGAAAATAAATAAATGAATAAATAAAAAGCTCTTTGTAAACGTTAAAATTCTTTTGCACAACACATTTTTAGCAACAGAAGGAGGACTAAGGAGAGTCTCCCCCTCTAGTAGATGTGGGGAGAAACATAGTGACCAGGGATGATGAAAAGGCTGAGGTACTTAATGCCTTCTTTGCCTCAGTCTTTAGTAGGAAAACCAGTAATACTCTGCGTACCCAGCCCTCTGAGTGGGAAGACAGGAATGGGAAGCACAGTGAAGCCCCCATAATCCATGAAGAGGTGGTCTGTGACCTGCTATACCACTTAGATATACACAAAGTCCGTGGGGCCAGATGGGATCCACCCCAGGGTCCTGAGGGAGCTGGCAGA
>NW_010172261.1:21714-29526 GCF_000695765.1 Mesitornis unicolor | reverse complement strand
TTTATATATATAAAATATGAAGATAAAAATTATTTAATAATATGTTTTAATACATATAAAAATAGATGTTGTGACAATTATATTTAACTTCAAAGATGAAAAAATTTCTCCATGGCAAATTATCATGTAGGCCAGGAAAAAGCCTGTTGATGAAAAAGCACGTTGCTCCTGTTATGCTTGGTCTGAAGTAGATTCAATCTACAAAGCATGAGAAACCCTTCTCTGTACAATGGGAAACATAAGGGATAGCAGCACTTCCCAGTGCCTTCACCTGGGCATCCAGCAAGAGGAAAGGGAGCTTTTTGCAAATTACTCTAACCAGGAGGAAGTTAATCCTCTCTCTGCCTCAGGCAAGAAGGTTTGCAGGACCAGAGAGATGAGCCAGCTGTGAAGGTTTCATTTCTTGCAGCACGCTGTAGATGATGGGATGCTGAGGTTAATGGAAAGATACAGGCTCTCTGGGGAATGGTGGGATAATGCTGAGTAGGAGATGGGAGTGCATTCCTCCTTTTTTTTTTTAAGTGGATTCACCTACAGTTGAAGCTCAGTTTTGTCTTAATTGTTATTTTAGGTTTTGACTGAGGGAAGTTTTGCTTTTTAAAGCTTAAAAAATGCTTAAAATATGCTTAAAATTAAAGCTTAAAATTCATTTACTTGCAGGATATGAGCTCTGTCACACTGACTAAGGTACGAAGCTTTATGCAAACATGCAACACTTCTGCTACCTGGAGCCAACCATCCCGAGCTTTGGAGAGAGAGAAGGTATGTGGTGCCACCAACCTGATACTTCAAATAGGTGTTCATAAGCAAGTCTTCCCAAGACCACTGGACTACAGAGGCATCTCCACGCTTAATGGGCTGCTAGGCTTGCACCAGATGCTTCTTCCATCAAGGTTACAGTGGCTGCAAGTAGGCATAGGCTCAGTGGGGTAGCACTCTTCATCCTTTACAATAACACTTTTGGGTCAGTGCAGGTGGCTTCTGGTTGCAACACGAGGAATGTAGTTCAGGTTGCTTTTGCTTATATAGTAGTTACATAGAAGACAAAGAGTTCAAATTGCTACACCTTTGTGTTACACCTTTCTCAAACTTGACTGGTGTCTCACTGCGAGGGTGTATTTGCCGTATTTGGAAACATTTACTAAGCTGCTATGAAATCTTGTTTGTCCTCTAAAGTGGAAGAATTTGATAACTTTTATGCTTCAGTCCGTGCTTGTAATTTTTAATAAGCTCCAGTAATAAACAGTGAAAGTGCTGTTCCATGGCTTTGCTGCAGTCTGAAAGCACAGAACAGGATGAGACAAGAATCAGAATAATAATTCAGAGTAATTAATTGCATTATTCTTGATGCACTCTCCCCTTAACTACTAGCCTAAAGATAGGCTGTGGTTTTTTTGTAATAAATGTCAATTAGTCTCAGCTTTCTCTCAAACACACCCAAGGAAGAAGACAGCACAGAGCAGCAAATAGACTTTACCTCAAACTGTGCTTTCCTGGGAATATCTGTGCTCCACCCCGACAGTCTGTTCTTCATAACCACATGTAGCTCTCACCAAGAGAAGAGACTGAGGTTTCTGTAGTCTGGGTATCATTTTCTAGGAAATCTTATTTTACAAACACCTGGTGTTGGGTGTGTTGAAGGTTTAAGAATTATTTTTTTTAAATTGACTCTTCTCAGTTTTTCCTTTGTTGTTCTCAGAAGAGAAAATCTACAGTATGGGAACATCATCCTAGTCAGGGAAATGCTTTCCCTAGCTTAATACTAGGAAATGTGTAATCTCTGTTTGAGCTATCAGGGAACTTCTTCCTGCCCCCACCCTCTCTCAGCCTAAAATCTCCCTTGGAACATCAGTAAAAGCATTTAGGGAGTGAAAACTTTTGCATCTCATTTGTGTTCATGTCTGAGGCCATTTTCAGAGCCCACAAGCAGAGTTTTCACCTTGTACCTCTTCAGGGAGCTGTGGGGCATATAAAGATTTCAGCTGATGTTTGCTGTGGTCAGTAGGTGCCTTGCATCTGAAATACTGATGTTTCCTGGCCCTGTGTGACGTATTCACTTCAGCAATGGTTTTAGATTTCCTCTTGGTGGGAAACATTTAAATCCTATAAAGCAAAATTAAATAAACATTACTTTTTTTTTTCCTTGCTCCCACGCCATCCATTCTTGGGCATTTCTAAAGCAGTTTGAGCATATTTTTGTCACTTTTACTTCTTCCATTTGTGTACATGATTTTATGTGCTAAAATCGAGAGCACATGTAACAGGCTAACTGCACTCACATGGAAGTGCAGGGCTTCATTAATGGCAGAGCCTTGTCAACTTTACAAAGACTGTAATTAGTCCGAGCTCTTTTATAATCTTACCCTCTGTTATTTCATATGCTTTCCTTGCACCTTCTTAGAGAAGGTGTGTTAAACTGCTAGAACAACTGAAGTATGAATTTTTGGTGAATAATTTCTTACAGATAAGAGCACGCCTTTTGAATTCAAACCTGCTTAGCACTAGGTGGCACTCTGCTATAATCTAAATTAGTTTGCCTTAGTTTTGAAGTTTGGTAAACATTTAAGCAGTAGGAAAAACAAAACGAGATTTGATTCATCAGCAAGTTACCAGGATAGACACCTGCGTTGTGATATGAGGGGAATTTTAACTAGATTGTAAAGCTGTTTGACACTCTCTAATGTCCGCTGGATGAGAGAGCAGGGAGGAAATGAGATACATCTATTTATTTTAATATTGCCATTTGCTGTACTTACTGTTGAGAAAGCAGTATGGTGGTTTGTGGAGTAAATAATGTGCTGCTCTTTGGGGAATTGTAACAATCTAAAATAATTTGAGGCCATATCAGTAGAGAACAGGACAGAGATTGTGGGGGACACCTGCTGAAAGAGTGGCCGTTTGGCCCCATTTGTTCTTAGTACATTTTGCATCATGGAGGTTATGAGGGTGGAAGCTGTGCTATTTGTAACTTTCATGGGTTTGGTGCTGGTTTTTTTTATTATTTTAATGGACCAAATGTGTGGTGAGTGTGAAGATTTTAGAGAGGTGGTTTTCTGGGACAAATACTGCCTAGGTGGGTGCAGGACCAACTATTGGTCCAAGGGGAGGTCCTGGTAGTAGGTAGCAATGTGGGCATGCTTGCAGAGGAAATCATAGGAGGAAGTGGAACTGATGGATGTAGGGCTTGAGCACTGGGACTCAGTTTCTAGTGATACAGAATGACCTGGAAATTTTGGAGTGAGGCATTGTGATCCATCCAAGCTCTAATTCCATTAAGAGGTGTTGTCTGGGAATGCTTCTCAAGTTTCCCTCTGGAGACATCAACACATGGAAGAGGAGTGCCTCATGCACTGCACACCTGAGAATGAGCTCTGAAATCCTGTCTTGTGGGGCTAAATAGGGACAATAAGACAATTTCCTGGAATATGACTGAGTGAAAACCCTCTGCAACCAAATATTTTGGTGACTGAATCAGAGGCCATAATTTCAGTTAATGGAAGTTGTGTCTATGTTAAAAAGTGATAGGGTCCGGCAAGAGGAAATCTGCTGAACTCCTCATATCCATGCTTTACACATTTAAATGCACACATATACTTCAGGCTAGCCCTAGCCTGAGCCCACGGAGTGGCCCCTACCAATGGGAGGATGTTAAGTGCCCTCTTTAGATTCATCTTCTAAGCAGATTTCACAGGAAGGAAACCTGGTTTGCAAACTGTGAGACTGCTTGGGGATGTGAATCCAAGTGCACTCAGGTGATGACAGCCAGGAGGTTTGTTTTAAAAGTTCTCTCCTGTTCCAGGTTAAAAAATAAAAGAAAAAAAAAAGTAAAATAGAATGCCTAGAGGCAGTGAGACTATGCCCTGGAGCAGCCAAATGGAGCCCTCCTGCCTCCCCTGGAGGTGATCAGAGCACTGGATATTACTGTTACAATATTACTGTTCTCTGTAGCTCCTACCCCATCACTCCTCACACAGCCAAGTCATGTGTTGTAGCCTACTAGCCAGTATCAGTGATCATCCCCAGGCAGAGTACCATGAATACTGTGAGTGCTTTCTGTATATGCTCAAATCCTTTTTATTCACGGATGGAAAAGGATTTGTATATGTGCTCCTCATCAGGAACTAATGAATAGTCTTAGAAAAACTCAGCTCATGAATGCTATTACGAAAAATATGACTTGGAAAATGACTGTCAGTCATTGATCTTACGTCAATGTTATTTCTGGGTGGCTTCAGAGGAATGGTGACCTGTTGCTCAGAACACAAACCCAGCCCTGTGATTACTGCTTTGATGTTTGAAGTCTGATGATACAGACTTCCTATGTGACTATTAACATGAAGGCTGGATTCAGTCAAAGGCTGAGCTGCTTTAGCTTAGCTCATCCCCTAACTCACTGAGTTTGTGACCTGGACTCTGCAGCCAGTACGTGATGAGAGTGAGGATGTGAGATGGGCAAATGAAGCATCTCTGCTGCTGACCAGAGGAGATAGTGAGTTGCTGGTTAAGCTGAGGCATGTGGGGAAATTTCATGTGGTCAGCAGAGCTTAAAAGCATGTCTTGAGGCTGCTGGAGGTACCTTGCCCCTTGGGAGCCAAGACAGGGGTCCTCTTAGTGGGAATGCAGCTGAAGACATTTTCTGAGAAAGCTGAGCAGAACTCACTGTCCTTGAAAATGGGGCTGGCAGAGGGAGAGAAGGGCACCGGGTTTTATGAACTAATTTTGGTGTTATATATCTCTAGTAGATATCTTGGAGAGTCTGGGATTACTTTCTTCCTCGACGCATGAAGGTGCATGTCCAGATTCGTTGTTCTCTGGGACAGAGCCCCAGGTCATCTGCAGCGCCTGGCTGGAGGAGCTGCAAGAATTCCACCTCCCATTTGAAGCAATGCCAATGGGCAGGAGGATGGAGGGAAAGGGGAC
Source organism: Mesitornis unicolor (assembly GCF_000695765.1). Taxonomy (NCBI): domain Eukaryota; kingdom Metazoa; phylum Chordata; class Aves; order Mesitornithiformes; family Mesitornithidae; genus Mesitornis; species Mesitornis unicolor. The sequence continues at coordinate 24,606 of NW_010172261.1, read as the reverse complement.
GGAGCCTAGCCCAGCCCAGTGCTTGTGGCATTCGCTCAGGAACAAGGACTGGGCTTCAGGTGCCTCTAAATGCCAGACTTGGCCAAAACAGAGCAAATGTGTTTCATATAAAGTGGGCGTGTGTCTGCATGATTTTTGCTGATGAATGTTGACTTTTTAGTGCTACTCTTTACCACTGTGGTTTGGGTCCTGCCTAACATTAAAGGCTCCCTCCTGAAATACTTTTTCTTGTGCTCCGTGTAGACCTGCTCTTATCACCCCAAGTGACTGGTGTCATGTTCCTGGGCATCATTTCTTTAATGGTTTTCTTTCAATAGTCTATTACCAAGTTGTTTTCCTTTCCCCTGAAATTTAGCCCAAGGCTTGTTTTGTACTGTAAGACAGCTCTAATATTTTGAGTTGACTCTATTATTTGCTCCCCTTCAAATACTTGCAAATAATTAAATTTCTATTCCATATCAGATCTTCGTTCTTTTTTTAAATGGCAAAAAGGGGCATATTTGTATATTTCTTCTTTTCGAAGGGGACATAAAGCTTGAAACTTGTATGTTTCTATCTAGAGGCACGCGTGGAAAGAAAGATAAAGCCATATGAGAGGAGATGGTTATCTGTACATACTTGTGTAAAGGCTGTATTTTTTAATCTTTCTGTGAGCTATTGTGTCCGTCCCTGTAAAGATTACATTACAAAAATTTCCATGTGAATTTAAAACTTTCTGAGGTGGTTTATGGTGAAATGTGCCTGATTTAACTGTTTGGTTTTTTTGTGGAGGAATAAAACTACAATTGGTAGTTTCAAATCAGTCCAATATGTGGTGGAGTACTGGTAGAATACACTGAGGCAGCCTGTCTTCCAGTGTATATTTCTGCTGGCAGAGACCCTCCATCTTCCTGGCCAAGCATTCAGTGCTGGGCTATAATCTAGATTCCCAGCAAATTCTCAGTTAAGTGCAAGATGTTTCTTGAGCATGGAGCCAGAGATCAAACTGAAATAAGGCTCGCTCTCACAAATATCTTGAAAACTGTTTGAATAACCTAATGTATACAAACATTTTAGGTCAACTATCATACTCTCTCAAGACTTGTAGGCGTTTCTGTCTGGGTGCCAGCAGCACTGCATCTCTAAAGAACGGAACCAATGCTGATTTCGTACTTCCACTACTGTGTCAGTGAATCCACCCACAGCTTGATAATGTCAGTGCAATGTGATGGAAAGTTTTAATTATCGTTTGGCTGTTGTGTTGTAGTGCATTCTGTAGTGAATTTTTTTTTTTTTTTAATCAGCATTGTGAGAAAAAGGAGAGGGTAAGAACCAGAAAGTAAATCATCCAACTGTGTGAAGACAAATTCACCTTGTCCCAGTTTGGAAGCTGTGCTGGAAGCCAGTCCTTCCTTTCTTCACCTTTAAAAGCCTGGCCTTAAATTAGAGGGTAAACAACCATCAGCAGTTTCTTCTGTTGCATTCCTGAAGGTCTATAGCATCACATCTGTGAATAGCCCACACCCACATACATGCTTTCCTAGAGCCACAGACACATTTGGATACACTGTTGATGTGAGCAAATATGACTTACGATGTATTATACTGTGGGATGAGCCCAGACCAACAGACTGTACCACTAACCAGCCACTAGCTTGGTTAAATTTGTGGTGCAGACAGAGCCTAAGCTGATGTCTCACTTCATCACAGTAACCACCGTGCAGTCTGCTGACCAGCTATATTTAAGTATTTTGCCAGAATCCTGTTTAAAATTGGAAGGAATGTTTTTAATAGTCTGTGAGTTTCTCTTGGGGGCTTGCATTAAGGATATAGTTGCATCCCACACATAAGTCTGATTGGAAAGCACGATACGGCATGGATGTACGCTGTGGCTACAGGATGTCAGCAAGACAGATTTAAAGTACCATTGGCTGAATGACAGAAGAAAGATTCAGATGGTTCAAGGTAAGAGGCCACATTCAGACCTTTTATATGTGAAAGCAGCAGCAACTTTGTTGTTGAAGCCAGTGGTGTTTCAGTAATAAACTGTGCTGTAATGCACGTGACAAGATTCTGAATGCTTAATTATTTGAACCAAAGCACATCCGTGCTTTTGTGTCACTTTGAGATTTTGTATGTGGAGCTTTGAACCTCTGAAGAAGCCACTACGCTTGTCAGCTGCTGTTAGTTTTCACACAGGAGAATTTAGCTCAACCAGAATTCATGCAGCAGTTGAGAAGATGAGAAATCCGTTGCTGTTCTGCAGCCTGTGGTATCTCAAAAGAGATAAGGTTTCCATATGGCTTCAGTCCAGGTTTTTGGGATTGTTGAAGAGATACCTGGTCGGCTTCTGAGTTTTGTGCAATTAGAGAGAGCTCCGTGGTTTGCACGTACAATGTACAGGTATCAACTGCATAAAGTGTTTGCAAATACTGTAACAGGGCTGTGTCAGCATGTGGGTTGGATGCAAGAGTTGTCAACCACAAGTATTCACAGCTTAAGCATTCTCTCCCTGTCTCCCTATCCCAATTAAATTACAATAATGAGAATTTATTTTCACATTAAATACTTTGTCTGCTTATTTTTTCTGGCTCACAAAATGAAATGACGCTCTTGGATTACACCATAAAGCTTTCCTTTACAGCTACCAAGACTAGAAACTTATTTTAAAAAACAAGTGAAAATGTAACCAAGATATGAAAGTGAGGATCTTTCCAAAAGTTGCTGATTCCTGAAAGAGGCTTGAGGGAAAACACCCAAAAAGAAAACATCAACATCCAGGGTCTATTGATAAGACCTCAAGAAGAGACAACAGCGAAATAAAGGATCCCCTTATGTTTTTATCTTTTTTAAAATTATTGTATTCAAGCTAAGGCATGAGCAAAATGAGCAGTGTCAGTTATGCCCTCAGCA
>NW_010172261.1:9460-21683 GCF_000695765.1 Mesitornis unicolor | reverse complement strand
TTCCTGAAAAACAGTGATAAACAAAAGCACCTGGAAAAGGGAATGTGTAAACTGCCACCCTGTCCATCAGAATTCTCCTGAGCAGAGGAAGACAGATGCTACCTGTGTAAGTGGGTGCGTCACTTCGTGATACCCTCTTTTTCTTTGATGTATCAGAGAATGTTGTACAGAGTGAATCTACCCCAACTAGGTGATGTGGATCCAAGCTTTACTCCTCAAATGGAATAGCAACTGAATGTTTTGTGGTACTTAAATATTTTTCTAACACTTCCATGCAGAATTATGGAATCAGACATTGATCTGTGCTGTAGATGTGGCTTTTTTATGTATATACAATTTCTCTATTAGTTGCAGTGAAGAATTTGAATTGCGGTTATGTCAACAAACCTGTGTGTTTTCAAACTGTTGACAAGCCTTTGAGTAATCTGTATAGGATATACGGTGACTGCATATTGGCAAAACAGTTTCTGAGTGTATAAAAAAGATGTGTGAATCTGCAGATAAGTGATCTCATCCTTAGAAGCCTTGGTAGTGAATTCTGCAGCACATCCAAGGCTTTGACAGCATCTTTAAGAGGTAGAAAGTATTTCCTGTTACTCAGTTTGTACACCTACTGAGGTGGACAAACCCACCTCTTCCCATGGCAATCGTGGGACTCACTGTGACAATGAGAAATATTGAGTGGTATAAAAGAGGTACATTTGAGAGGTATATTTGCAGTTGAGATGTTGCGGATGGAAAAATGGTCAAAAGAAGGTGAATTAGGAATGTGGAATGTCTATGAACACAAGGTAGAATAAACCTTTTCAGGTCTCACTTGATTCCTTTTCAGACTGGTTTTGATGAGCTAATTATTCCTCTAAGGTTATGCTGATATTAACAAAAAAATGCTCCACAACAGGAGATGATCTGTAAGGTAAAACAGTTAGTGCTGGGGAGACTGATGTCTGCAGCATATGCCTAGGATGAATTTATTTTTGAATAGCTCTAATCTGGTCCTGTGGACTTGCTGCCCATTAGCACAGTATGTGCACTCCTGGAGCGCATCAGCCTGTTGAATTTAATGCATAAGGAATTAATTGTGCGCTCTGAGGTATTCTTGGGATATAAACCAAAATGCGGTGAGTGGGATCAACCAGGAGTTTTGCTTCAAAATTGTGCATCTGACCCAAAGGAACACAGAGGCACCCTAGGCTACAGAATTTGTTCTCTCTCCCTTTTGAGAGAAATAACCCTGAAAATTTTAACCCTCCTCATGTCTGTACATTCATCAGTTTGTCCTGCTGGAGTCTTTGGGAAGCATAGCCAAGTACCTCTGCTGTCAGCAGCTTGGCTGTACAGAAATGGGGGATTTAACCATCAGAAATTCCACTCCAAGGAGTCCAAACCAGGATCTTCTGGATCTTGGCTGCACAGTTTTAAAGTATGAAATCAACACAAAGGAAGTCAGAAAGGAAGATTGAACAAATCCACCTGATGTTTGCTATTTACTACACAAGTGTTTCAATCAAAACCAGGACACTGGAGAGAGACGGCTCACATGCCGGTATCATGTTTCCCTCTATATTTTAACACTGCATACTCACAGGATGAATCTTAAAATCTTTTCTTTGCATATCAGTAAAATAGTTGCTTATTCTCTTCATTGTGGCACAGTTTCTTGCATTAGTAATTCCTAAAGCTTCCTTGCCTATTGTCTAACTTTCCATTTTTAGCTTACATTTTTATATTCCTTTGGGAGGTTCCCCACTTTCATTTCCATGCAGTCTTGAAGCTGGGAATCCCATTACTGTTGTTCATATGACCTCTGGAATGTGTGTAAATGTTTCATAGTAGTATATCTTCTTGGCTGCTCTCCAACACCTATAATTAACTCCATATATATATATTCCTCTATCTATTGTGTCGGCTTAAGGACTGCCCTAATAGAAGCAATGGAAGCTGCAATAAAAAGAAAATCTTTATGTGAAAAAATCAAGTTGGTATGAAAGTGTGTTTGTCTAAAGAAAGTGCTTTTCTTGCTGATAAGTCTTTACGTGTTTACTATGCACTCTCTCCTTTTAATGAGATTGCACTTCTAGGAAAGCACTGCCAGTATAAGGCAGCCTTTCTAAAGGACTGCTCCTACTTGCAATATGTGTGCAATATGGTTGGGCATCCTTAATTTTTTGAAGCATGATTGTGAGCGCATATCACTTGTGAGTGGGTTGAATGAACTTTACTTAGATAACAAAAATTTTTGATGTGATAAATCATTTCAATATCTTGTCATTTTGACTAGCAAGCACATTTTTCAAAAGTAGCTGCTTTTCAAGTAATATACTTAGGTCCTTTTTCCTTTTATTTAGAATTGCATTTACTTCTGGAAAATACTCATTTTCTCTGTATTTAATTCTCTCATGATTTACAACAAGTTCTTGACAGGACTGAAATAATTCTAGACCTGGAGAAAAAAAAGGGTAGGTTTTGTAAAAGATTACAGGTACAACATACATCCTTTGCTGGGATATCAGTTAATTCTCAATCAATACTTAGATCAAACCAGACTCAGGTTTTAGCTATGCTTCTGTAAATCCAGAGTGGTTACACTGAAACCAGTGCCCCAGCAGAGCTGACAGTAGAACTTGGCCTTTATTTCATTAAGTACCTCATTAGAATTTCCTAACTTTAATCTATTTGGTTTCCTGTGCACTCAGTTTATCTTCTCTATCCGATTATGTATATTTAACCTTGATTAGCATAACTATTCAGAAACAAAGGCTTTCTTATGGTTTCTAGGCTTAGGCTATTGAGACGCATTAGACATTGCTTGTAGAGAAATGTTAGTGGCTCAGCCAGCCTTTATATCATATTCCTGTTGATGGCTTTTATGTATGTCATTCACCTGGAACAGATGTTTTCCCTCCTGCTCTCACTATTCACCAAACATGTATGAAAGAAAAATGAAAATACAATTAATATGCATGTCTATCCAATTAATTTAAATAAATTAGCATTAAAATTGATTCTGGATTTATTTAGACACTTTCTGCAATAGCCAAAAATAATCTTGATGCAGGACTAAATTTTATCAGATGCCTCTGTAAACAGCAGAGACTTTTTTTTCTTTTCTTTTTTTTCCTTTTGAAACAGGAATCATTATTACATGATGGTAATTCAGTCCTAGAACTGGCCTCTGTTTTCTGTGAGCAGTGCAAACCTTTGGATTCTGGTCTACTGGGAAAAAGGTAGAGAGGAGCACTAATTTGAAATAGAGAGAGTGAGGGTCAGTTGAACCTACTGAGGTTTTGGGAGAGGACAATGCAAATCAGCTGGATACAATTATACTTGACAGTATGTACTATAAAATTCTGCACTGAGCACCAGCTAGCACAGCAATTCCTAGACTAGAGGTATTTCTAATATACTGCAAATATATATTACAGGGTGTTGGGGGCTCAAGCAAAGAGAATTGTCCATCCGTGATCAGAGGATTTGATGTGTCAAATTTGCCAGCTCCTCTAGAGACCATGGGCTAACTGTGATTACAATGTGGTGGCATGTTTAGAGAGAATCTCCTATAAAATAAGCCTGAAGCCAGCTTCAATCATTCTCCAACCCAAGCTACACAAATGTATTTTTAAGATTGGCCATGATACTATAGCTAAATAGCTGTTTTGGACTTCCCTGACTATATTCTTAACTGAAATAAGACATAACTCTGGCTTTTGGGATTGACATAGTTGGAAATGTCATGTCAGTGTGGAAGTCAAGTAAAATGCAGATACAAGGGCTTTTATCAGGGACATTTCAAACTCGGTCACAAGATGATAATGGAATGTGAACACTAAAATATTGCCTACTCATAGTGGGGAAAAAATTGGGAAAAGCTGAAAGGGTTGGGATTATAACTGGCTATATTTGTCATGGTGTTTTCCCTCTCTCCAGGTGTCCTTCTACAGCTAAAGATCTGCCCTCCAAATCATGGTACTGCAGCCTTAGGCCTCAGGTGAGGCAAGGGTTGTGGTGCACCTCTGGCTCCTGGAGTTGCCAGCATCCTGGAGAAGCAACCATTCCCATCCATGCAGCAGGTCAGTCAGGAGCTGTCACCAAGGAAGGGAGGACTCAAGTTCTCTGCTGGGACACCTCTCTCCTTCCTCTTTCTTTTGGATTTGATTTTCTGCATAAAATCACTAAACCATCAAGAACAAGCCGATGGAAGTTCCCTAATTGTATATTCTAATGAAGCCTATAAAAATAGCAAATAATAACAAACTGTTTTTAAAAAAGGTACAAAATGAATCATCATTTTCCCTTTCCTTCCCTGGAATATCAGCTGTTAATCTTGTTCCTCCCACAGACTGATGATATAAGATTCTTCAAACAACAGGTGAAAGCTAGAGTTGAACCACAATACTAAAGAAAATTTACTCTGAGATAGAAAGATTTATTAATTAAGCTTGAGTCAGCTGTATTTTTTCTTTTTTGCTTTTAATCTAAAGCCTGAGATATCTGAAAACTGGTAACCTGGAACTTGTACCTCACTGCAAGAAAAACAACGTAAACATACCAAATACTTGTCATTTTCTTTTAATGAAATGATGCAGTGTAAGATCCATTTTGCTGACTTTATAAATATTTTGACAGCATACCAGTGAAAATGATGAATTGTACTGTGGTTTGTGAATACCTTTTGTGGGCAGTTCAGTATACTTCTATATGCAGCAAACTGTTGGTAGGCTTTCAGAAGTCTGCAAACACAAATGCATGAATAAACATGACTCATCATCTGCTTGCTGGTCTTCCTTCTTTCCTGAGTAATTTAGTGCTAAATTTTTGATGTGATTTGGCAGTTTACTGCTTTAATTTAAAGCAGTTTTATTGCTTTAACCCTCTGAGCTGAGTAGGTGTGAGGGAAGGTGTGGGATGAGCACTGGGTATGCTAGTGCTGCTTTTTCTCCCACCCAGGGAGATGCTCTGGTCCCGATATGATATGGCAGTGTGTCCTCATTCTGGCAAAGAATTAGCAATAATGTCACTGATGATGAGCTTAGTGCAGCAGTCTTGCAAAAATGGGGAATGATTGTATGATGCAGATAGCCAAGGCAGCAGTCAAAATTGCCTATTTTTATTCAGGCAGAATCTTTCCCTTCTGAGGCTAAAGTGTTGCTTGGGAAAGGCAGCCCTTTTTCATCATTCAATAAATGTTGATGAGATGCCTGTACTCTGTTTGTAAATGCAAAAAAGAAAAAAAAGGAATATTTCTGCCCTTTAAGAAAACATTTAAAAATTAATATTTGAATAGCTCGGTTGAGAACTGACATTTGGCAGGGATTATAGCTTTCATTGGGAAGGACTTTGGAGAGTTTCACTGGAAATTAGGTTTGATTTGGCCAACATTCTGAGCCTTTGAAAAGTATAAAATGGATAATGCCCAGTATGTTTTTTCCACTAAGCTCGTATGAATGTATTCATCATGCATTCCAGTGCGGATAACTAGAGGTATTATGAAATAGGAAATGAAAGTCCATGAGAACCCATGGCTCTCAGTTTCTGGTAAATGACCTGCTCCATGAGCTGTGCAGGACACACTGCTGCTTAGCTGCTTAGGGACTCCTCTCCGTGCTGTAAATGCTGGGCCTGCAGAAGGTAGGAAACACCAAATTGGGTGCTGTGAGTTTAACTTGGAGTTTTTAATGCAAGTACTGCATTGAACGGCTCAACTACGCCTGTTTATGAAAAAGCAAGATGCAGTAGCACAGGATCCTTACAGCCACCCTTGGTTTTTCTGTGCCATGCTCTACTGTGCTGTGTTTCATGGATCAATGCAAACAGATGAGTCCAGGTGAAAGCCAGCAATGCAATGGTGAGAACTGTCATGGGGAAAGTGTGCCAGTGTTTATAGCCACTGGTGTTTAGAAACCACCTGCATTCCAGTTCATTTGGTTCCTTTAGTTTTGATCTTGCCAAGTTATGCCCTGATCTTAAAATCCAATCCCAGCTAGGAATTTTGAAACACTGTTTTGATAGCCTGCTCCTGTGTTTCTCCACCTTAATTTTTGGAATTGTTTCCTAATGTCTAACTAGCACCTCTCTGGCAAGTTCTTTGTTTTCACAGAGAACCAAGTATTTACATCCTTTTTCATAAGTCTTATAAATATTTAAACTGTCATTGTAGCCTTTTTGCGTTGACTTTTCTTGGCTGGACACACTGCTCACCTTTTTTTCTCATGTTTTACACACAATTCTTCTTTGCTGTCTTTGCAATTTGCTCTGATGGTCAGCTCATTGGGAAAAATATGTCCAAAGAAGTTTGGTAAGTAGTAGCCAAATGAGTAGTGTTCTCACACACAAAGCAGGAAAGTTTCAGTGAATCCACAGATCTCTTATTTCCCCTATTTTTTTCTTAATTTCTTAGAAAATCCTACTGATCTAGGTAAGGCAGTTGGAGGACACATCCTCTGTGTCTCCTTTTCAAGCACAGTGGTAACTGGTGAAGAACTCAAGATTTCAAGAGTAAGGGCAAACCTGGTTCTGCAACCTGTTGGACTTCATTTAGGAGGAGGAAACTGTGGATTCCCATCCACATGCAATGTGTCTGTGCCTTCTTACGTAAAACATAGATAAGTTTTAGGAGCAGAAATCAAAGCAGGACACCCTCTCCAGATGTAACCACATCAGCTGGTTAGTGGGTGGACACTTTTCTGTGAGCATGAATTTAGCCTCAGAAAGCTCACTGCTGAAATAATCTGGCGATGCACCAAGCTGGTGCTGGGTGAGGAACTGGAGAGCAAGCAAACTGGAGCGGGAAATTCCTTACCTGTTTGTCTCTAGTGAGACATTTCTTGAGTGCCTGCAAGGTCAAAAGCTGGCAGGAAGCAGGAGGACTCTCAGGGGAGATCGTGTAGGAGAACCCGTACTGTAAAGATATGCTCCACAATGGGTTGTGGTCTTTATTAGGAATACCATTAATATTCCCTGGGTGTCAATATGCTCTTTCAATAAATGTCTCTCCCCTCTTTATGAGGAGAAAGAACTTCACAAAATAGAATCTATTTATATTTAAATCCATTCAGTAAATTATGAATATAAAATTATTTATTTATATTTTCAAGTGTATCCTGAGAAAACATTCTCTAAAACACTTGGCAGACTTTCCACATTTTTTTCCAGAAAAAAAAATATCTATTGTTCTCCTATAACCATCCCCAAAGATTTCAGTTGCTCTCACAAAACAGAATAAAGCTTTTCACATGTCAAGGGATAATTTATTTCCTGAATTAATGAATGTAATTTCATTGAGTTTAATATTTTAGCCAGGATTTATTATAGTGTAGTCTCTAATTTACGTTCAGCTCAGGTGAATAGTGCCTTACATTTGTCATCATAATGATGATTGATTGGAGGTCTCTTATTACAGAGCAGTGGTGTGATGCTTTCATTTTATTCTGAATAGGAACAACTACAAAAAACACTGCTGTATGTGGCACTTTCTTGTCAGTTTTCTGCAGTCTCAGCTGGGGCCAACTGAATTGGAAGGAATCTTTTTCTTTATTTCTGAGGTCGACTTTCAGGCCCAATTTGAGGAAAGTGCCTCAATCTGGGACACTACCCACTTACTGCCCAAACCTAGCATTTCTGGTGTCTGCTATTTAACTTATATCTTTGGCTTTTATCTTTCATTTTTCTTGAGCCTAAAACTCCCTCCTAGGTAGAAATCTACCCTCAGCAAATTTTGATTCTTGTGAATTTGACTAAGTCACTGTTCACCTTTGCCATAACAATGATCAAAGAAATAAAAATTCTCTTACCTGTATTACAGTCTTTATATTGTTAACATGACAGCAACTACCTATATCTAACTTTTCAAAAGAAGAGCTGAGCACCTAGAATATTCCCCATTTATATTCTCTTTCTATAGAGGTATGGATTTTGGTTTTTGAAGTATTTGTTCAATATTATTTGTGCCAGCTAGAGGAGTTAAAACTAAAAGTGGGACATCTGGTATTTGCAGTATGGAAAAATAACAATTTACTGACTAAAACTGCTTTGTTGATTGCTTGTGCAAACAGAGCAAAAGGACTGAAGAGACAGTGAGTAGACACCATAGAAACAAATGAAGAATAAAAATTGTCCCACTGAATAAAAAAATGATGTTGAACTCTATGTGCGCATTGCTCTGGACATGCACACCGAAGACTGATCAAACTTTATAATTGAGCACAGCAGTTAAAACTGAAATAGTCTGAAACAGTACCAAATCAAGTATGGCTTCTACTGAGATCTGAAGACGTCTGCTGACCTAGTCTAAGAGCACAGGGTGCCTTTAGGCCAAACTGGATCTGAAAATCAAAACTCTCGAGGCCCTTGGGTTCATTGCTGTCTTGCAATTTATCTTGGATTAAGACACTGTTACATAAACAAGGATTAAAAGCATTAAACCATCCTAAAGAAACATAAGCATGTAATTTTGTCCGAGTTACCAGATAATAGATCTAAAAGCATTTTCTGATTGTTTAATCAGAACATATTCCTTGTTTGGTTTGGACTGACTAACCAAGCAATTAAAAAGTAAATGATTAAAATCTGAGGGCTTCTCCTCCTCCTTTGTATATTTGGCATTTGAGAATATGTCGCAGGCTGACTATCTTCCTCATCTATTTGAGCTTCAATCAGGTGTAAGTGTAGGCAGCTCACTAAACTGCAATGACATGCATGCCTTACTTGATCACATAAGTATTATAGCTAGGGCTTAGTCCAGCCAGTTATAAACCCAGGGACCAAATTGAAAATACAAATTTAGGTGATAAATTGCACTGTGCTGATAAGCTGTAGGTATTTATCTGAATCATTCTAAACTCTCATGTTCAAATTAGTTTAAAACTAATAATTTCAAATATTTAATTACTATTTAATTAATTAATATTTATTTTACATTTAAAATTAAACTTTAAAATTGTATTTAACAATTATTACTATTGGTATCAAAATAAAATGAAAAAAATATTCCCTAATTTCACAAAACAGGCTGAGTTTTTTAGCAATAACCTACACAATGTGCTGCAAATGTTAGACTGAAATACAGAGTTCCTTTGGCGGGAGAGATTTCATAGCATGCAGTAGCAATGACTAGGTTAACTAAGCTGCCAATTTGTCAGAAGATGCCTTATATGAGCTGAAATAGCCAATATTGGCCTGTGAAAGATGCGCACAGGATACACCCAGCCAGAAAAGACCTACTTTCCCTTTCCACAGTAGGAATAAAATCATCCCAGATCATAAACCAGAATCTATTAGAAAAAGTGTGTGCTCTAAAGAGGTGCGTGGCACTGATAAGGGAACAGAAATCTCTGGTGGCTTTCAACGAAATGAGGAGAAGGGCATTCAGATATTAAATCCAGGATCAAATGCTGGATTCAGCTTCCCACAGGTATATCCTAGAAAACACAGGCCACATGTTTTATAGCCTAACTTCTGGTCTGGTTCAAAGCTAGAAATGCTCCTACGCTGATTTATGCAGCTCATGAATTTTTAAATTTTAGTACCTCCCTGGATTTGCCGTTGGCCTTCCTTTACATCACTGGGCGCACTGCTGCCTTCGCCTGCTCTTTAGGCTTGCAAGGTAAGGGCAGGGTGTACCCAAAATCCATGGGGATCTAGGCTCACCAGCCTTGGACAAAGACTACCAGGGCAAGCTGAAGCCTTTGTCCGAGCTGACACCTGTTGTTTTCAACAACTATTCAAGAATGGATTAAAAATTCAATCGTTTCTGAAGTGTACTGTCAGTGATTGTAGGCAGGCAATTTCTCCCCTGCTTTCCCAGTAATTGAATTTTACTATTCTGTGGCTGTATTTTCCAGGCTTCTCAATAATAGTAAATACTTTCTTACATTAGCACACTCAAAGCCAATTCTGATGGCAATTACCTTGCCTGTGCTGATTGCTACAAGCCAGAGAGAAGCTACTGTCCCTGATGCAAAAAGCTAAGAATCAAAAGACTCAATATAAAATGCACTATTCTCAGTAAACACTGTGGTGTGCTCTGGTGCAAATATATTTACTAGGTCTTTATTTCCACATATTTTCTGCTCTTTGCTCTAGGAGGGGTGCACTTAAACAAGGACCTATCTTCCAGAGGCTTATGACCTGTTTCACTGGGAGCTCTGAAGGAACATAGTTCTTTTCCTATAGGTACTCTGCAAACATTGGTTGAGTCACAGGTAGAAAGGATTTAATTTATTAAGGATTAGCTATTTAAACTTGCCCTCTAAGCATATCACTCAAAGCACATTGATTGGACAAACCAAATTTTCTAGGGAACTGCAGATAAAACAGCTGAGCATTAAACTGGTAGCAATTAGAAATTAAGTTTATTAGCTACCAGTCACCAAATCACATGGACTTGCAAAGTCAGACACTTGTCAAGGATCTGAAAGATTTTTAACATTTTTTTAAATTGTGGATTTTCTGAAAGACAATTTACTGGGGTGGTGGTGGGGGAGGGGTGCAGGCAGACACCAAACCAGCCACTGTTCTGTTCCATTTTGTTGTATTACATTGATAACTGAAATCTAACTGGTGTTCTGCTGGTAAAACCGATTTCCAACCCTGAAGCTGGACTGTGACAATACTTTTAGGTTCCTCTTTTCCTGCCTCTATAAAGGGCCTAGATTTCCTAACTGCTTTCCTGTTCCTCACCATCTTTTCTGTTCTGTTCTTCTCTTGGATGCCCTTATCTTTTCTCATGTCTTCCCTCATGCATGGCTTTGGTCAGCTCTTTTCAACTTGCATTTCATTTACAGCTGTTCTTAGTAAACAGCCTTTTCTTTTTCTTTTCAAGCTGCAAAATAAATCTTATCAAAATATATGTATCATATAAATGCTTATCTCATCATTTGTGATAGTGAATAATCCCGGTATTCCATATTTTTCCCTAGTTTGGCATCTGGTCCCTGAAGTCACAGTGCTGTAGTCCTTTACTGATGATGTCTTAAAAACCTGACCCTGCAAGTTGAAATCATCTTGTCTAATCTTGGCAGAGAGCATTATGTTCAGCAGTAAGTAATCTGATTTAGCTTCCTGGGGTAGATATTCAGTGTGGGAGTGTTTTCTAACTTGACTTCCATCAGCAGCCCTGCCAATAATCCCCTAGGACAAGAGGTTACTCTGCCGTCAGCCCAGCTGTCAGCCTTTGGTCTCAAGTTCACTGGTAAAATACCATTTTCACCGTAAACAAATATTTAAATTAGCTTATCTTACATAGTCAAATAGTTTCAAATTCATCATGATCAGTGAGAGATACTCACTATGGTTATTTTTTAAGAAAACACAGAAAAGAGCCTGTTTTTAACTGTTTATTTCAGTGAATATCAAGTGCCAAAAGAGTGGGCTGAATAAGTGCTGTGCATTAACAAAGAAAGGGAGAGGGAACCACAGTGACTGATGTCATTGTTCAGGTTTGTACTTTAAGTAATGTCACATTTGTGGTAAAGAGATAAGAAGTGACTAGTCTGAGGTTCCCTCAGGAGCTGATACGTGAAATACTGGAAAAAATGGAAGGAGGATTATGAGACTGGAAAGGAATAAAATTGAGACTGATAACATATGGAGTCTTGCAGCTATTTCTTCTGCTCCAAAAGATTAACTTTAGCTGATGATAATTTTTAGAATGATTTAATAATGAGCAGAGGGTTATGGCTTAAAATGCTGGCAGAGGAAGGAATTTAGCAAATGACTACAACATGGAGGTCACAAGAGCTGAGGACTGTATGGGCAAATTGTCACCAAAGCAATTTTCTTGCAAACTATGGAATGGTAAATTTATTTCTGACTCAAAAATAAAAGTTCAGTGGACAAGAGGAGGTACACACCATGATATGCTTGATTATGGTAAAGCACTTATTTTGATTTTAAAATTGTGGATCCAAGTCCTTGTGCCACTGCTCTGAGAGGTGCTTACAAGATGATTTGCAGAGTGTGATTTCTATCTAGCAGTGGATGCAGGATAAAGGAGGCCCTGAAAGGCACTGATGTCACTCAGAAGGGCAGATGACAGCAGAAACTTTATGATACTGCCATATGATACTGAACTGAACTGAGCTCAAACAGGATTCAGACTTTTTCACCAGAGGATATTAATCTCTGAAAAGAAGTAAGATAGTTGCTCTTTTGATCTAGCTTTATCAGACATACTGCAGTGTCTTTCCATCTCCAGAGATTTAACAGAACTTAAAGTAAATAATAA
>NW_010172261.1:0-9429 GCF_000695765.1 Mesitornis unicolor | reverse complement strand
TAATAATAATAATAATAATAATAATAAAGTAGTGGGAAGTATAAGCCAAATAGGCAGGATTTTGGTGGGACTTGAATGAGGTGAGATGAGATTCTCCAGTTCCTAATGCAGAGCACAAATATCTGGGCAGAGGAAAGGAGTGAGAAGGCTGCTGTCTTTATCACATCTCCTATATTTCATAGTCCTCCCTTTTTTTTCTTTCACAATTTATAGTCTTGTCCACAGTCTGTTTTTCCTACACAAATACTTGCTGACATTTTCTATCTCTTCAACAGTTCTCCCTGCTCCTTCCCTCTCTACACTATTTAATCCTTTTCTTATCTATCTTAAACCCTGCCAAACCAATTATGTCTCACATCCTCCCCTCACATCAGGCTACTTGTCTCCCCTCTCCTATTCAGAAAAATGCACCCAAATGATGATGATCATCAGTCAGAAGTTCGTCCTCAAGCACTTTCTCTATATAGCCATTCACCTTTGAGGACTCACAGTTTTTCTCTTTGGAATAGCTCCTATTGCTCATCCCTGCTTTTAGCGCAGCAAAGTCTTTCCCTCCCATCCAGAAAATAACTGGTGTGTCTCATTATGTGTCATCAAGCCTGAATAAACTAAAACAAAGAAAAGAGAAGACCTGAGCATATTCTGAGTCAACAAGGCTAATCTGAATTTTCTACTGACTTGCTCAATTCCCTAGAGTGAACCAGCATATGCCTGGCTGTGCTCCTCTGAGGTACAGTCGTGGTATATGTCTTCCTCACCTTTCAACCTTTTTACAAAGTTAACAGTAAAGAATGTGTTTGATTGCATGACAATGCACCTCTGAATCTCAGCAGGGTTTGTGTGTGTGTTTGGTCAGTCTTTGACATCTAAGTGCGTGGTTTAATTCAATTTTCTCTGAGGTGAGGTGGCAGCTGAGAAGGATATCACAGCTCCATTTCATGTGTCTCAGAAGGGTATTTTCCTATCTTGCTGGATTTTCCTATCTTGTGGACAGGAGTTTGCTGCCAACCACCACTGAGGGCTGTGTGGCTTGTACCTTGCATGGAGGGTCTCCCATGAAATGTCATTAGAAAGAAGTCAAAACTAACTCTCAGGAAGGAACTGTAATCGTGTGTTACCACATTGGAAGGAAAGAAAAGCATCTTCCTTGCAGAAAAGCATGACTCTCAAATGCTTTTTCAGTGTATAATTTATTTTATACTTGTGTGTACCTTTTATGTGACTAGTTTGTTAGAACCAGAAATGCATGACTTTAACAAACTGCCTTTTAGTTTCCCATACTTAAAAAGATAAATTTTATAAAAGTCAACAAGCTATTAGTTTGATAAGCATTTGGGTTTTTATATCTTGCTTGTCTGGTAGATCTCTCTTTTACAAAGACTGGTGGTGTTACTGAAAGCAATGTTTTTGAAATGTTTTTTCTAAAGTTTTCAAGTGGATGTGTGGACTCCATGCAAATAGTGTAGGCTTATGGACAAGGAACTTACTTTCCTTGGTTTACCTTTTTAGTGTCTTTAGAAGTATTTCAAAGATCCCCAACAGCCTATGTAACACAGGCTGAAAAATAAGCACTGGGGTCAACTTCATTTGTCTACATATTATTCCTGTAACTTTTATTCTTCTTAAAGGTGAAATACAGGTGCTATTTATTATGTTTTGGCTTGTTGTGCTAGATGTTCTTTGCTTTTGGTGACTATCATACCTGGCATCCCTGATAGCTTGTATCAGACCAGCAGACAGCCCTTGCATTGATGGGAGTGACCCAAACTTGTGCCATCCTGTGCTAGCAAGCAGTCTACAATTTCTTTGTTGTCCTCTTACAAGAAAATTTTTCTCTCTTAATCCAATTTGTGCATCAGTCACAGGAGAGAAGAGTTTAAAGTGTCAGGGGATGGAAGGAGGTATTGGAAAGATCTAGTTAATGGCTTGCTTGAATATTTTCATGTACAGTACAGACTGAACCTCCACCTCCCACAATTTAAATTCCCCCTGTCTGCAGAATGGAGCTTTTGTGCCAATATCAGTTACATGGAAGTGCAGAACAATTCAAGGCTGACGTACTCAATTTGTTGCTTTTGCTGGACTGCTGCTGCCAGAATCTGTCACTCCAAGAAACCTGTTGTAATCTCAGTCCTCTGTTTTTGTAAAGCATGTTTTTATAAATCCCCACTCACAGCAGTTAATCAAATGCCTTTGTGGACAGATAAATAAAGAAGAAGCAACAGGAATATGTTAAAAGCAGTCATTAGCATGTATCTCACATGAAATAAAAAAGTACTGCAATTAATCATAAGGACATCATTTTTCTTAACCCCATTTTAGATTGCTGTTTTAAATGCACTTTATGCCAAACACCCACCCATGTCTATTTTAATCAAACATTTTGTACTGACGGCTAAATTAAAGTAATTTAGGAATAAAGAGCTGAGATATATGATAGAACAGAAAAAATATTGTTAGGCCCCTCATTCCATCACTACAATGTACCAGATAAAAGAGCAAAACTAAAATAGGTAACTTTTTATCAAACAAAAAGACCTATGAATGTTCCAAACCAGTCTGACAAAAAGTTAAAGTAATATAATGTCTTTTCCATTAACCATTTAGTGTCACCAGAGCATTCACGAAAAAAGTGGAGACATTAGGCAATTCCCATGCAGACAGAAGGTGATCTGATCACTGCTCATCTCTTCCGAACATCATAGCTGTGTAAGAAATAATTTCATTTAAATGCAAATAGTTTTGTTTCACTCACAGACATGAGAGTGTTGTCTGTGACAGGGTCATTTGTGTCTCAGCAGTCACTTAGAAACAGCATTGATCTATTGATGTTCTTGGTGTAGATGTATGTTACCTGAAACTGGCTGCTACTCTTTGCTTTGAACTGATTTTGTTTTTCAAAGAGGAATTTATCCATATGAGCAACAGTAAATTTTTTTTCAGCAAAAATTTAAAAAGCATTGATGTAAGCTGTCCCAATATGTCACTAGCCCTCCTACTGTTTCTTGTGCTTGAATTTCCTCCCTCTGACTATACCATCCATCTGCATGGAGGAGCTGAAACTTCAGTCAAAACTGTGTATCAGCTGAAATTCTGTTAATGAGCGAATATGAGTGTAAATTATTCTCGATTTTGCTGACAGTCTAGCAAAGTCCCTGAGTTTAAGTCAACAGGAACCATTCCCAAAATAGTTCCGCCAATGACATTTCCCCCCACAATGAAACATACTGGGAAATTGTTGCCAGTATTGGTATTTTTGACACTACAATATGGTACTGTAACTCAGTTCTTCCTCCCTCCCTTTTCTGGCTCACTTAATTCCATCTCAGACATTTGATTATTAACATTACTATTTTTAATACATTAATAAATAGTCTAAGTTATTCAGTAGTCTCAATTCAAAGTGTTACAGGAATCTATGCGGAAATGCTCAGAATACTTATTCTAGTGAAAACATCAAGGTAAGTAATCTGATTAAAAGAGAAGGAAAAAAAATGTCAGCTTTTCACTTGAACAGAAATCATGATTAAAACTACATGCTTCTGAATGGATAATGACTGTTTCAGAAATTCACTTTCCTTCAATTACTCAAACACTAAAACAGATGTATCATGCCAAGGTCCATCTAACCCTGTGCTGTATCTTTGATGCAAATGATAGTACTTAAGGAAAGGTATAAGAACAAGGGAGGCACAGAGAGATAGACATATCAAACCTTCAGTCTTTGGCTAGTAACTTCCTGAAATTGTAGTAAACAAGGATTTCATGCTCATGTTAATGCCCAGTAGACAAACCAAAACTGGTAGTTTGCAGAATTTAACTCAATTTTTAATGAGAAGTGGGGATTCCCACATTACCGAAAGAAAACAATAAGTGGCTTGCATATCATTTTCCAAACTCTGATGTTCCGATGCAAGCAGAATTTGCCTTTATCGATGGTAGGAAAAAACCATTACGGCCCCTGCAAATTTAATATCAATTATTATTATGATAGACTGAATCTACTTTGGATGCAAACTCTTTGTAAAACGGAAGACCTGAGACTGCAATCCACATTTACTAACTGTAGAACT
Source organism: Mesitornis unicolor (assembly GCF_000695765.1). NCBI lineage: Eukaryota > Metazoa > Chordata > Aves > Mesitornithiformes > Mesitornithidae > Mesitornis > Mesitornis unicolor. The sequence continues at coordinate 5,356 of NW_010172261.1, read as the reverse complement.
TCCTCTATAGGAATGTCTGATTTAGGGTGTTAAAAATGTTACTTGACTCGTTTCTCACTGCTTCTGCATCCATTTGTTCCCTGGTGTCGTTAGCTTGGTAAGAAGTGTTCTGAAGAAGCAGAAGTTACTACAATGCAGCTATTTTCTGTTCAGTCTTGAGAGAAATGGTCACAGTGAACAATTCTATTAAATTCAAATTAAGCTCTAGGATGCAGCATAGGTATTTGCACTGGCATGTCTGTGGCATGGATTTTTTCCCTCATAAAATATTTAGTGTGGACTCAAAGCTTCCAGCGGCACTTGGACGCATGATGAATACCTTCTGTAGCTGTCTATGATCTGGCTTGAGCTTCCTTGTTTTGATGAGGTGATCTGGCTTGAGCTGTCTGCACTGTGTAGCTTGCTGCAGGCACTGGGTTTGCGTTTCATTGGACTCTAGCAATGCACATAATTCACTTTGCCTGGTAGTCGACTACACCCAGGCTTGGTTATGGAACAGACGGCTGCCACTCAATCCTGGCAGGTTAATACCATGTTACTGGATTGTAGAAAATACTACATAATTACCATGGTTTTGGAGAACTTTACCCATCCTTGAAGCTGATAACTTTGTTTATCTCTAGAGAAAGCTGAACCAACACCATAATGTACATAGATGTATGTATATCTGTATGGTGTAATTACAATGGCACTCTAACTGGGTCCATCAGCACCCCCTGATGCTGTGAGGGGATGAACAGCTCTAGTGTCTGCCAGCCAGGAGCAAAAGGAGACATGGCTGGAGATACAGCTATAGGATACATCTAAGGAGTCCAGGCTAACCACAGTGTATGGTCTAGGAGGCTTCCAGGAGGCAGAGCCAGAGGTGGAGCTGGAAACTGACAGCCCAAGCTGAGCTGAAATGGGGCTTCTGAGCATTGGGTAGAGTGGGGGGAGGCACAAGGGAGGATGGGCAAAGACAGTGAGGGCTGTTAGTGCTCTCAAGGTCCTGACATCAGTGCCTAAATCATTAACTTGGGTTTTAGCATTTGGTATGTGTGTATTTGTTTAAAAATGGTCTCAAAATGTTAGTTATAAAAAAATCATTGTCAAAACCCAAGAAGAAAAACTAACCTTTCTGCACCCTGAGATTGTACAGTAGTTATGAGCTGCTGACCAAAACTCCTGAGCTGAAGTCAATGGCCCAGGAAAGCAATTCAGAAGCATGACCATGGTGATGGCATGGCCCTGCGCTAAAGAACCACGATATTGCATGCTCCATAGGGAGAGCACATCAAACTGGTAAGGGCCAGGGAGTAGAGGCTCTAGGGTGGAGGTCTTGTCTCCTTACCACATAGAAGAAAGCAGAAGCTTGCTTGCACAAAGAGATCCGGAGTAATGAAACGAATTACAGAGTAATAAAATGGAGCTGTAGTTAACAGCCATTGACTAACAGGTCATTGCCTCAAAGGACTAGGAAAATATGGAAAAAGACAACTGATAAGAGAAATTAAAATAAAAACCATGTAACTGTTTAGCTACCAAAAAGTTTCCTTCACAAGCTTTGACTTGTAGGAAAAGCAAAAGAAATGATGGCGAGGGACATCTAAGTCTTGTGCTGCTGGTAGCTCTGCTATTTCCTCTTTTTTTGAACCAGGAGCTGGGTCAGAGCTCTTCTTTGGGTGCAGGAGATTTATGCTTACTCCCCAGCCTGTCCTACAGGACCTGAACCCAAACACACACAGAGGCATATCCCGGCTCCCAGAAATCAGAATTTGTGCAGTGCTCTCATTTGCCTTGTGTCCCTGGCAGCCACTCCATCTTTACTCATTTCTTACAGAATTTTCTGTTCTTCAGTGTTTTGGTTTAAGATCTGGCAAATTAGAGTTGCAGAAGTATTAGTTATGTTTCTGCAAAGCTCCATTGCCTCCCCTATATGACAGATGTTAGAAGGAATAGAGATGAAAACTTGTACCAAATACTCTGAGACATCTTGATTAGCAGAATATTTTTCCATAAACAGGCTTATATTTTACAACATTTGAAACCCATCTAATTACCACAGAACAGCAGAATGAGAGGATGTTGAGAGGATCTGGAAGGCTGTTATTTTACAGTAAATGGTTTTAATCATCCTGATAACAGAACTGTGCTTTGTGTATTAAAAGTCTTGTTTCCCTTCCCCCTCCCCGTCCCACACCCAAAATGTTTCGTATCAGCTTTCTCTCAGAGCTCAAGCCATAGAGGATGCGGACAGCCATGTTATATCCCATTTGGTCTGTCTGCCGATTAAACAGGAAAGATTAGGCTCATGTCATGCTACCCTTTTAAAAATCATTACTTTTACAAGTGTGTGTTCTGTATTTTGAAGACATTTGCTCTTTGAAAGAGAGCGGTTACAAGAACATAAAAATCAATGTAAAGAGCAGTTAAAATTGCACATAGTCTGCATTTTTGCCTTGAAATAAAAAATGCCTTCATATTGTATTGTATTTTATCTTACAGTTCTTCCACAGCCTTAGCTGGGTGCTTTGGAACAGATCATCTTTCATCATCTCAGATGTGGATCTGGCAAGGAGCTTCTGTGCTGAGGTTGAGTTCTGGGAATTCTGAGCTCCACACAGTTTGCTTCTGTCAAAAGGAAGAAGGTCACAGATAAACTTAATTTTGATGTTACCGCACAATTAGGGTTATGAGACAATGTCTGGAAATAATTTAGTCTGCAATTAAAATCCAAAAGGCAGCTGAAAAGAAGTAGTATATTCGTAAAAGCAACAGAAGGCACACAACATCCTGGCTATTGAAAGTCAGTTGGACAGATGCTGAATATTTTCGGCTTGCCTGATAGTAATGGTTCACAAAAGTGGCTCACAAAGATGATGTAAATGTCATAAATTGGATCTGAATGTTGTCAGTAGTCTGCATTTATGCAAAACCAACAACTACTTTCTCTACTAATTTGGTGGTTTGTATTTGTTTTCCAGAGGTATTCTATAAAGAAGCAGAGAAAAAAGAAATACTAATACAGTGAATGACTGGTTAACCTTTTCATTTTCATGCACTGTTTTCCTCTTTCTAGGTCAAGATTTAAATGTATCAGCAAAACTGCCTGGAGAGTACCCAAATCTTCTCCAGGACCTCAGCATGACTTTCCTTAGTTCCTTCCATGGGAACAAAGCAGGCAAGAAATTTGATGGAGTGGAAATCTAGCTGGTTGTATGGGGTAGAAATCTAGTTGGTTGGCCAGCCATAACTGATATCAAATAGCCTCCATAATTTGTCCTCAAGTAATGTGTATATGATAAAAAACTGCTTTGGGGGGTTTTGGGTGGGGAGTTATAGCCATTTTTATCAATTTTTTTAACCAAGTGATGCAATAATTGTATCTTTGGATGTTACAGCTGGTATTTCCTATTTAGCCATCAAGTTTGTTTCCATGGCCTAAGATCTTTCTTGAGGAAGTTTGCCTTTAGTGCACTGGTAAAAGACATAAAAAAACCAACCTGATATTGTCAACTATTAGGTTACAACTGTCAGGGAACTAAGACTGCTATGAATAAATGCTAAATAATCAGTGTAGTAATTCACTACTGGGTCAACCTGGGTAAACTGAATAGAGCTTGACAAGGCGGCATGACTCCTATCTTGAAATTTTTCTCTATGTCTTAGTAAGAAATTATTTAAACCAGACACATCTCTGTCTTGCCATTATTGGGATAGTTTTACAAATTGTTTTACTGATACTGAAGATCAACTCTCCGCTGATAATGGATGATGTCTGCACATAAGTAGCTAAAGATTATTATAAAACTGAACCCAAGAACCAGCTTTAAACTCCCATGGATGTCTGATTAAGGTCAGGGTTTCTCAGAGGTGATGTCTGCCATGCAGCAGCTTTGATACGTATATCCTTCTAGAGTTTTGTTCCTGTTCTCAGCTACCTGTCTGAAATCCAAACAGATTTGTCCTCAGTTTGGTATGATGGATCCTATAGATCTGCTGCTTGTGGTATCTGCATGTGTGTGTGTCTCTGGTTCATTATGCAGTTTGTTTCTTGTAGTATTTCTAGTAGTAAAACCCAGGAAAAATACATATAGCCCAAGGTAATGAAATGCATAAATTGCTAGTCTAGTGTATGCTTATACTTAGTTGCTTTACCTGACCTCAGAATCTGATGGTGCTGGTGGATTCTAGCAGAGTTTATGAATTAATTGCCTCATAAAGAGGTAAAAAACGCTCACCAGTTTTTGTTGTAGGGGTCTCCCAGCTGGTATATAGAACATTCTCCAAAGTTTTGATATTGATCACATGCAGTCTTCAAAACTTAGCAAGTACAGAGATCTAGTAGTACATTAGTTTATTATTAGACCTTATGCAGTTATGTTCAGTTATTTTTATTTTTCCCAAATGTTTCTGATGATCTCCGGGGGCTAAGAGCCAAGGGTTGTGGGGACACGAGGAAACTGCTGTTGCAGATTGTACCACACCAACACACAGCCTGAGCGTGGGAGCTGGAGTGTGGTTTGGAGGCTGTCAGATGGAGACACGCCTGGTACTGCTCATATTTTGAGGACTGAAGATGCTTTAACTAGAGCACCTTCCAGGTATATGATATGCATCTAGGGGAAAAATAATGAAAGAACAAAGAGAAGGGGAGAATTTAATCTTATGATAAATGTCTCTGTGGCTAAGCAGAAGGGGAAGAAGGAAGGCTGGGTCTACCCAGTGGTTCCCTGCATCTCCTGATGAAAGTTGCAGTGTTACTGCACAGCCTCCCACCCACCTCACAGCCACAGACAGCTACATCCAGCCCTGTCTGTAGCAGTCCTAAAAATGTGTGTCCAAACACAGTTGGGAGTAATATTTTTAGACGGGCACAAGAAGACTGACTATTCTGCATTGTGTGATTGGAAGTCTATGAAAGGTTCTGGGATGCCTCAGTAAATCTAGAAGGGAAGCTTTCAGCACAGTGGAACGTAAGAAGTTCCCAATATTTTTAGAGTGTTATAATGCAGTGACAAAAAATATAACTCACACTAGGCAATCTTCGTGGAAATATTTAGTCTTCTATCATGTGGGAAAGAGACTGCAGCTCTTGAATTCTGTTCTGCAAATTCAGAGTCAAAGGGTAATGATTCCTCAACTGGGATAAAATTGATATATTATACACAGTTGCTGAGATCAATTATTAAGAATTAGGAGAAGTCCTTGCAAGACTCATGAACTCTAACTTTTTATTATGTCAATGATACTGCTTTAACAGAGATAATTTAATAAGTTAAAAAAAATACTGTCTCTAAAATCGACATTCTTCATTTTTTCCAATGTTTTGCTCTTTCTTTTCATAGAATCATAGAATCTTAGGAGTTGGAAGGGA
>NW_010172260.1:3459-13309 GCF_000695765.1 Mesitornis unicolor | reverse complement strand
CGGAGGGGCAGAGATGGGGAGGTAAAATAGGAAACCGAGTGCCAAGGTGGGTGGCGGTGCCCTCCCGCTCCTTTCTCACATTTTTCTATCACATTTGATCGAGGAAGCACCCTGGCCCCGCAGCAGAAGCAATGGGAGATATTTCGTTGTCAGCTCCTCCTTTTACGTCCCCATTTCTCTTCTACCTTTTCCCTCCTTGCCTGACAGCCGCCTGCCTTCTTGTCAGTGGCATCTGTCCCCTGCCCCACGGTGCCAGTCCCTTGCCTGATGCTCATACGGACCCAGTCGCCCTCCCTTCGCCCCGCTTTTCGTGGCCACCAAGGCTGTTCATCCCTCATCATGACATTCGTTTTGGAGCCTTTCATCCTTTAAGGGCGTTGCAGTTGTTGGCAAGGAGTGTGAAAATTTGAAAACTCTTGCCTCGGCTGAGGACTTCAGGACAAGTTACGTAATCCACAAATACAGGAGTTTCCCTGTGGGTTTTGCCAGGTGCTTACAAAATCAGGCCTTGTGCCGCATAGTCCTAAAGTTACCTGCTGGAGAAAAGGATGAGAAATGGCCCCAAACGCCTATTTTGATGTGTCTGTGGGAGTGTCTGTGTGGATTAGTCTTCTTCAGCAGTGAGATGCTTTGTAAATTCTGTCATTTCTTTTAAACCTCTGTGATTTAGAAGCACTTTGTCCCTGCCCTTTTAGGTGCTGTCTGGCAGATGTTGTTCTTTTAAGAAGTTATGACAGTGAAAACACAAAGTTATCACTAGAACATGAGTTCTTTTTTGTTACTGCATAGTCTGTTCAGGTTGGGAATTAAACTGACTTGATTTTCATCTGTGGTTCATGAATCTGTTTGCAAAAGGAGTGGGTTTTTTTAGAGTCCTGTAACTTCAATGTCTCTGTCTTGCCTAATGGAATTGACTTTTAGCCTGCAGCTCTGCTATTGCTGTTGGATTGCCCAAAACCAGTGAACGTGTGGATCTATTTGACTGTAACGTTTTTAACAAGAGCAGGAATTGAACAGAACAGTTTCATGCAAAAGAACCCAATAGCAAGTGCATACTATGTACAAGTGCCTTTCCTTATGAAAGTGTTGCTGAGTAGAATAAGTTTTCTGGATCTTTTTCTGTCTAATTTTAATACGGCACTGAAGCTCACAAAGGTAACATCATCCTCAGAACGATCTGGATGGTCTTAATGCCTTGGCTCGCTCAGAATAGTGAGTTCCACATTAAGACTTGTATTGACAGAAGTCTCCTTTTGTTATATGGTAACATTTCAACTTGCTGGTCCTTCCTTGAAAGCGCAAAAATGAGGTGAAACTCTGGCACTTTCAAAGTTCAGATCCAGTTGTAAGTGAGGATATCGTTCGTTTTCATCTCTGGAGCTCCTGGCTTTAATGTTTCCTTGTACAATGCTCTGCTGTAGTTCTGCAATGAGTAGGTACGTGGGAGATGTCTTTCAGGGCCCACAGTGAGTTCAGAGATTCTGTTCTTTCTGTTCAATATTTTGTGAAGAAGCCTGTTTCTTTCGTCCACTCTATGCCTTGTTTATGGTGGGAAGGGTTTAAAGCTAATTCGGTGTTGCTGTGTGCTCTATAATTGTTCTCAGTCTGGCTGACCTCCCAAATAATGATAACATACTTTCCTCCTCTTGAACAAATTGATCTACTTTAGGCTAGTCTGTGCTTTCTCCAGGGTTTTGCCAGGTTCGTTTAGCCTCACCTTGCGTTAACGTCACCTCCTCGGCCTTGCACATGAGCCACTGTGAATGTTACGTATTCGAGAATGCTGAGAGTTGGGCGTTTTTTCCATTCCCTCTGTTTGTTTGACGTGAACCAGCTACTCTTCATCCTGTTTTCTGAAGTCCTTATTGCACCTTTAATGGCGTGTGCTGCTGCTGCAGTTGAAATGAAGCTGCAAGGCCTCGTGTCAAAGATTATTGATGGTCACAGTGTCCGGGGCAGGCTCTGCCCTTTTCAAGTGATACTGAAAAGCAGATGCGGACGTGCTTGCTCACATAAATTGTACCACGTTTCCTCGCTCGCTATTGTAGATTTTGGCTGGCAACATATTTGTCCTCGAGTAGCACCTGCTCCAGCTCTTCATGTTCAGCACACTGTGCTGTTGTTGTGATCCAGAGTCATTTCGTGCTATTGTAGTGCTATCTGTCATTGCTGTTTTTCAGCCTAGAGTTGCCTTTTAATAGGGATGAGTAATCCACGTGTGTATAAGGGTGAACTGGTTTATACTCCTATCTAGTACAGTTTCTTGCAGTCCCTTTTCTCTGTGTAAATAAAGCAACTTCACAGTTACATCTCTCCTTTCTAAAAGGTCTATTTTCTTTGGCCTTTTTCTGAATATAATACTTTTAGGTGATTTATTTTCTATGGGACCCTTAGCATACTTGTGAGTCCTATAACACAGTAAGTTCATGTTACAGTGCAGCATGGATGTGTTTGACAGCAAGATCAGCAGCAGAGATAGCGGTCTGTTTAAAATTGGAAACCTGTTGCCTTGATATACTTGGTTGGAGCCATCTGGAAACGTTACTCAACTCTCCCATTATTTCTCGTGTGGAGGAAGGAGCCAAGATCTTTGCTTCTTTGATGGACATTGAGGGACAGCTGAGAGATTAAATCTGCCTTTCACAGAGCATTCCAGCTCCCTGTGCTGTTAGGAAACCATATGCTCAGCACATCAATAATTCACTTCAGGAGCAAGACTGTCATAAACATTGTCTGTCTCTCACGGTGTGGGCTGGAGCACACGCTGGTCAGGTGTGTCCGTAGTCCTCTTCCTCCCCTTCCTTTCCCTCACCCCTTACGTCTTGCTCCTCCTACAAATGCTCTTTCATAAGATTATTTTATTTCCTTCCCTAGAGAGAAAAATCTACATCTGTCTCTTGCCCACTGTGTCACACCTCTGATTTGGCACAGCACGCTTTAACACCAGTGCTGTTTTCTTTCCATGACAACCTTAAATGCAAACCCTGCTCCGTGTTGTGGTATGAAAAATGATGGCATTTCGCAGAAAGGACAGCCCTTTTTGCAGTGCTGGAAACTTCCTTGTTATCCCATTAGATTCCCCAATCTGGACTTGCTGTCTGGGTGTTCCTTGCTCCTGTCACATCCTCCACATCTCAGATGCGTGGTTTACTTTGTCACCAGGTGGAGTGACCCGGTGTTTGTCCACAACAGAGGCTTGCAGCTCTTTTTGGGAGCTCCATCAGTAATGCGGATAGAAACATGGGTTTAAAATTGGAAGAGGCCTGGCTAATTGCCTTTATAATTTGCTGGATTTGAATAAAAGATTGTAATCTAAGGCAATAAAAATGATATTCCTCATAAATAGTGAGCTTCTTTGCAGTATGTGGGCAGGGAGAAACCTGGGCTGTCCAAAGCCTCTGTTCGGCACAGGAACTAAGCAGTGGTTGTTACTTGCAATGGATCATACAACAGCTTTAATGTGTGAAACAGCTCTCCTGTATACATGAAAAAGTGGTTAAAAATGGTGAGCATTTTGTCGTGTATGTTTCTGAAGAGGAGCACAGGCGAGGTTTGGATGCAGAGTAGATGATATGGGCCCAAATACTGCTCTATCCCGGTGCACTCTGTCCTGCAGCACAGCCCAGTTTATTTATATTACAGATCTATTTATATTGTTTCAGGATAACTTTCATCATTGTTCCAAGTGCATCTGGAAAGAGAGATGGAGGCTCGCCATGTGGCTGCAGACATGAGGAAACAGGAGGGAAAAAAATACTTAATCCTCTGCAAATGTTTTTTTCCTTTTGGCCTGTGGGGCTGGTGCTTCGTTTAACTTTAACCTAATGTCAAGTAAAGGAGGACTGGTTGAAAAGAAATTGTCCTTAATGGATGGAGCTTCGTGTAAACAAGAATCAATTCCTCAGTTCCCCTTTGCTTCCTGCTTATGTTTTCTTCCTGCACTGGTCAGGGAGAGCTTCCCCTTATCTCTCTGCTCTGAAGACATCGTCTGTCAACACTTTTTCCTTCCTACTCCACTGTTGCAACTTGGGTCTGGTGGTGTCTTATCTCTTGTTTTCTTGGTTAGCCTTTTCTGTGTCTCAAAAAGCAAAGGAAACCCAACCTTTTGCAGGGGAGTCTCTTCAGCAGGGCCAGTGTTACGGGTTGTAAGTCAGACTATTTGTGATACGAGCACACAGTCAGTGATCAAAGGAGTGTTTTTAAGTTGGCATTGGGGCAGATCTTTAGAAGTGTAATTTCTGAGCCTTCTTCCTGGATCATTAGAAAACTGCTACCCTGGATTAAAACACAGCAGTTATATATTTACGTAAATGTGTGTTCTCAGGGGAAGCTTTTGGTTTCAAACCATGGGTTTTAATGAGACATTTGGCCCTAAATGCCTCCTGGAATAGCTTTCTCCAGTTCCACAGTGTCACATCACACAGAAGATATTCATTGCAACGAAATGCTGGTATCCATGGAGTGGAAACCTGTAGCTGTGTAGTGCACCTCAGCAGTGACCTGGGGATTTCAGTGTGTTTCTTGCCCAACAGGCTTGGAACAGAAGAGGGTAGTCTTAAATTGCAAGATAAGAATGCTGCTATGAGATTAATTTTACTTCTAGATAAATTGTAATGCCTTCCACCTAAGAAAACCCAATGTTCGCCAGTGGAAGTGTGAACCACTATATACCTATACCTATACGTGAATCACTGCAAGCTGCTGACAAGGTTTCCTTTCCTTACTTTTCACCAATCCCCAGGGTTGCTGCTGAAGTGGATGATTTGGGAGACGGGCTCACTGGCGTCTGAGAAGGGGGTGAAGGCAAGGGAAGAGGATAACAAAGAGTAACCTTATAGGACAGAGGGAGAGAGAGAAAACTCTGACTTCCAGGACATAGAGAGGTTAACTGGGAGACAGAATTGTAGTATCTTGCTAAAACCAGAGCAGACGTAGTACCTAGGCTTCTATTCTGTCAGTTTTCAATTTCTTTCTCTCGAGGACGAGAACTGAGGTGGTGACTGCACTAACTGCTGATCCCTGAATTCAGATTTATTGGTTGCTTTGATCTAAGAATTCAGCAGATTCAGAAGTTTTATTCTGTGTGCTTGGCGGTTCCCAAGACTTCCAGTGGTTCCAAATTTATTGCAAGCTTCACAATATTTGGTGTTTTCCATGAAAGCTCAGCTCTAGAGTTCTAGGATTACAATAAAATCTATATTTAAAATTGCTTCTACAATTCAAAGGTGGAGACAGGGAGCATGTGAAAGCACAAACATTGCATTTGAAACAGAAAAACCAAAAAGGCAAATAACTGCACTTCTTCATATTATTCTCAATCTCTTCTAATTATTTGCTGAGGGTCTGACTCATTATTTATTTGCCGTTTGATACTTTAAATTGACATGCTCAGTGGTGGGTTTTTTGGTGACCACCCAGAATGTCTCTACTCTGTAACAAGAGGCCTCCAGTGTCATTGACCAGGTGTTTCTTAAATATACTGACTTTTTTGCATAGTGTCAAAATGTTTGATGCTTCAGCCAGCAGGGCAGTGTCAGGGTCAGAGATAACGCTGTGTACACTGTTCGGCCTCGGGTTTTTTGGTTTCTGGGTTTGGTTTGTTTTCTGGTTTTTTTCAGCTTGTGCTCTCTGGCCCCTGTGACTCCTGTTCACGTCGAATTAAAAACATGAAGATTGTCAGAGCGCTCCCCCTGAGAAGAAGGTTGTGTGGGTGTTTGTTAGGGATCTGTTATTAACCAAGCAAATTGATACAACAGAAATAGCAAGTTGCTGAAAGGCACTGTGTTGTGTGGTACCGCTCAGTGTTCAGTGAGAAATTACTTTGAGTAGTCACAGCAAACAAACAAGAGTAGAAAGGTCTATTGTTAGCAATGGAAATGTGCCTTGTGCCAGGTATTCATCTGGGGAGCCAAACAGCCAAGGTGTTTCTTCTCCCTGACAATGCACTTGATTTCAGGTTTTGGTGTTTTTGGCAGTTTATCCTTGTGATTTTTACCCCTTTCCCTCACCCCTCCTTTAAACCATGTTTCACAGATCTGGTGGCTGGATCCAGAACTGACATACGGCAATGCCAAGCCGTTTGTCTTCACGCAGGGCCACTCAGTGTGTAACCGGTCCTTCTTCCCTTGCTTCGACACGCCAGCAGTGAAGTGTACCTATTCAGCCACTGTCAAGGTAAGTGACCACATGGCTGTAACAGCTGCTGTTAACTTGTGAAAGCACAGTCACCTTGTGTGTGTACATACGATACAAAATACTCATTGTGGCATTCAGTGTTAGAAAAAATACTGGATTTTTTAGATCCCATTCTGGTTCTTGGGCCAGAATTGGGGTACTGCCACAAAGGCAACTCTGTTGCCTGTCAGACTTGAGTCTTGCCTTCCCTGTACTTAAAGTTGAAAGAGTAACCATGAAATGAGTAACTTGAAAAAGAGAATTTTGGCTGGTCATTTCCAGTAGTGGTTATTGATGCTAATACTCAGCTGTATTTTATCAGGTCTTGAAAGGAGAACCCCAAAGTTTTATGAAAGCAGCATTCAAATAATGTTGCATTTTATGTAGCTTAAATAATTTTATATGTGGGAAGTTTGAGGGGAGCTCGCATAAGAACCCATATTACCCTCCATAGGAGGATTAATACTTTTGATTGGTACGTTTTCATGGGCTGGGTAAATTATGGTATAAAAACCGCACAGAAATCTTACATTTTCTGTTATCTAAATGATTGTTTTAAATGTATAACCTCATACCCAGAGAGATCTGTGGTGTAGTCATTCAGCTGTGATCACCTAGTGAGTTGGTGTGTGGTGCTGGTCTTCCAGGCTCCAGCAGGGATACAGGTGCTGATGAGTGCCACCCAAAGTACCTACTTAGAAGAGGAAGGTATATATCAATTTTACATGGAATATCCAGTTCCTGCCTATCTAGTGGCCCTGGTTGCAGGAGACCTTATACATGCAGACATTGGTCCAAGGTAAGATTTGCAGTGAGTTGGTTCTGCTTTTTGTATTTCTGTGCAATGTTTCAGGATATAAGTAGTAAATACTTTTGAGTCATTGATAAGGGAACAGCTGGGACCATGACCTGTGAGCGTTCAGAGAGTCTGGGTTTTAGGTGGATATAAAGAACTGCATAGCACTGCATTGGTGAAGATATTTCCCTCTTTAATAAATGTTGCTTCTTGTCCCTTGTAGTCATTACAGCTACTTGTCTCATTGCCTTAAGGTGATTTAAGTGATCTTTGATTATCTCTCATCACTTATCCATTGAGTGTGAGTCTAAAGAAGGCCTGAGTTTGATGTGAGACCTCTTAGCACTATTACCATACATGGAAGTGTGGTGAGAAGTCAGGCTATTTTTCTAAGAGATAATTCAGTTTGCTGAAGTATCACCTGATGTTTTCTGTTTTCTGACAGGAGCAGAGTGTGGGCAGAGCCTTGTCTGCTGCCAACAGCCATCAGCAAGCTTTCTGGCATGGTTGAGCGCTGGTTGTCTGCTGCAGAGAGTCTGTATGGCCCATATATATGGGGAAGGTGAGTTTAATAAGTCTCCCATGAATGTTTAATGGGAACAAAATAAAACACTCTTGAGAAATTATCACGCTTTCTCTCTATGCAGTAGCAGGACAAATGAGCCTCTCACTTGGCAGCACTGTGGTAGTCAGAAACAAACTGGAGTTTTGTCTCTGCAAGTGGCAGAGAGGACCATGGAGGTGGGCTCTGCCTGATGTGGTGGGCAGAACTGGAGGGTTCTAAACAGCGAATCTTCCCTGAGGGAGTGAAGGTTGTTTTATTCTGTAGTGTTTTGTGATGCAAGTCCAGCATTGGGCTGGACACCATTGAAAATGTATGGCAGTTTTACTTACCTGTCTTATTTATTTTTATATATGGTACTTGACATATGACATACTTATTGATGTATCCCTGAGGATGCTGAAAACCTGACTCTGTATAGACTCATTGAGAGTTTTAGTCTCTAAAAACAACATTAAAAGTTTCTGAAGTTAAGCTTGACTATGTATTAAAAGAGAATGATTTCAAGAGAATGTTTTAATTCTTTGGATGGGAGAAAATGTTTGCAAATGCTTCCTATATTTCTTTGCTAAAGGTAAGCAAGAGGAATGTGATGATGTTAACTTACAAAATGTTGCTTGAAATGGTCTAAGAACAAGGCCGAGTGTGCCAGCATTGATCACTGATGGAGAAATTTAGAAAACAAACCAAGTAGTATTGTTACATTCTAAAGCAGAGGGATTAGAGTTGTTTTGCTGACACTGCAGGTACACCAGATCAGCTCAGTTCTTTGATAGCTTCGCAGCCTCTTTCTTTCCTGCAAGCGTCTGGGGACTTCACACTGTGTTTGTGGGTAGTGTAGAGTACACGTAGTGTTTCTGGCTCTCAGATACACAGTTCGTGATGAGTTAGCGTGAGTGAAGAGAACATGATGTGTCTGGGAAGTGCTGGATCTGCTGCACATGAAAAGACTTTCTAGTCTTTTGTCCAGATGTGAGCAGGTCCTTGGCCAACAGAATAAACTCTGATCCCCTGAGCAGAAGAATTAAGCACCACTGATGTAGAAAGTTTTTTTCCTGAAGTCACAAAAAAACTCTCAGAAGAACCTTCCTTAAGGGAAGAAGAAAAAAGTTTCTGTGTATGTCTTTTGAAATAGCTATAATTTACTTATCTCTTCTCTCCTCTCTTCTCTTTCCCTAATTTTAGATACGACATTGTTTTTCTTCCTCCATCCTTTCCTATTGTTGCCATGGAAAACCCCTGCCTGACCTTCATCATCTCTTCCATTCTGGAGAGCGATGAGTTTTTGATCATCGATGTCATTCATGAAGTCGCCCACAGCTGGTTTGGAAACGCAGTCACCAACGCTACATGGGAGGAGATGTGGCTGAGCGAGGGGCTGGCCACGTACGCACAGCGCCGGATCACCACTGAGACCTATGGTATAGTGCTGTGGTATAGCTTATGGTGTGTCTAACCAATAACTGAGAGTTGGCTGCACGGAATATTTGCCTTGGGAGCTCAAAGGTCTGTAAGGAGCTGGTTTTCTTTTTTAATATGTATTTCTGGAACACACATGGCCCCAAACTTCGTATTGAACATCTTGGTACTTAGGGGCTGATGTTGTCTTGGCTTTTGGTGGAATCAAGACCTGATCCAGTAATGGGAACTTTGAAGGAGGTTGTAAGGATATTTGTAGGAACTTGTAACTACTGTTGGGTACCAGGTAGGTGTTCATATGTCAGGGCAAGGTGAGCACAGGATGCTTCAGAGAAAGATGTAAGAAATCTTATCGTGGTTGCATTGTGAAATAACTATCCTCTGAATAAACATGTGGCTAATCCTGGTCAGTTGGTGACTACCTGCTGTTGGAAGGAATGATGGCAGTAGCCCTTATGAAGAAAAAAGTACGCATCTGCATAGCTGTCTGCTTATCTATTCAAGGCTTCCTGTGGAATTGTACAGCCTTGCCTTTGCTTTTATCAGTGAATTTCACGGGTCAGGGTTTTTTTTATACATATATGTATATGTATGTATGTATGAAATATATACATATATATGTATATATGCATGTATATAGATCAGTCTTCAGAATATGTAAGTAGTAAATTCCCATTGCTTTTCAGTTTAACTGGATTTTTATAGAAGTGAATAATGGTAACGTACGTTCCTCTAGTTTGTCCTGTTACGTTCTTAAAAGCCTGTACCATGTGTATTCTCGCATGTCCACTGTAAACAGTCTTGGAAAAATTCCTGGAGGTCTTGGCAGTGGGAGTGTTTAGAAGGATGCCTTTGTTTTTATCCATGCGTGTTGTTTTTGGAGATGAGCTGATGATAGT
>NW_010172260.1:0-3428 GCF_000695765.1 Mesitornis unicolor | reverse complement strand
GAAAGAAGTGGTCTGAGCATATATGGAGATGTTACAGTGTATACTATATATCTTTGAAAGCTGTTTTATGCTGAGTAATTCTCTGTGGTCAGGACTGAGACCTTACAAGTCACGTTATATGATACACAGCAAAGATATGACCTGTTCTCTATGGTATCCTAATCTGTCCCTCTGACGTGGGACAAGATCCTTGCTGATTTTGGTCTATTCTCTTGCGATTTAGAACTAGCTGTTTGAAGAAGTAATTGTTGAGGGAATTAGGAAATGCCTTTCCCTTTGCCATTCTTTCATAAGCTCTTTTTGCATTCTAATTTGTTTCTAGAACAAACCTCCAATCTAAATCTTGCTGTTTCTGATGTAATTTCTGGAGCATCTTCTGCCCTTAATAAAAAGGCATCTTTATAACGACATTGTTTACAGGAATTGGAGTCCAGTGACCACCACACCTCTTGGATCTTGCTTAATCCTCCTCCCTGTAGCTTGAACTAACTGCCCTTAACACTGGCTGTCCTGATTCTTCCTTTCCCCTGTGAAGCACATCTGCCCCTTTCTCTGCCAGTACAGGTTCTTCTGTCTTCCAAAAATATCCTGGTTCTTAATTCTCATTTTGCTTATATCAGATTCCTGCATATGCACTTTGAGACCGTGAGATTGTATCTATCCAGCAAGCCATATCATTGAAGACTTAGCAAAGAAAGCAGAAGTGTTAATAGTGCTGGATGTTAAGCATCTTCTGAATCTGAACATCCATTTTCCACTGCTTTTTACATCTGCAAGGGAAAGATCTCTCAACTTGCCAGTGCAATACAGCTAATTTGTCTTGAAAGCATGGAATGTTGTACGCTGCATTAGGTAGAAGAGAAAGAGGAGCCTACCCAGTTGCAGCTGTAAAAGAAGTCCTAATGAGTGGCAGGTGAAAATGGTGTGATACAGTATGGGTAGGATGCTAGGTAAAGCTTAAAACAGATTCACAGGATCTGTAATATACCAACTAAATCTAATAGTTTTCTGTTTTTACCCAAGAGGTGACATTCACTTAGTAATATCCTTGGCACTGAATGTGGAATCGTGTGTCTACTATTCTACCGGTGACATTACTTTTGTGTAGCATTTGATTGCTCCTTGAAAGTTACCTGTGCAATACTTATTCCAGTGATGCTCTGCTCATCTTGCAAGACCTGATAAGTTGATGTCAAGGATGTAAGTTCTGGTGTAGTTTGCATGCGTCTTTGTTTTTCAGTTCAGCCTGCTGCATCAACAGAGTGAGAAAATGCACTGTATTAGGTTCTGACTTCCATTACAAATTGCAAGGATTTTTTGCACTGGAGTTTCTCCGTCATTACCTTACTGTGATTAACTTGCTATTGTTGCATCTTTTCCACCTTCAGTAGTTTTGATTTTATACCTGTGTTAGTTCTGCATATGTCAGGTTTTGCTAGTCATTTTTCCACAACCAGTAAGTTCCTTTCTGGGGTAGGAGCTGCCTTCACGTGTTTGGAGACTGCGTTCCGCCTCGATGCTCTGCACAGACAGATGAAGCTCCTTGGAGAAGACAACCCAGTCAGCAAGCTTCAGGTTAAACTGGAGCCAGGTATTGCTTTTGGCTGAAGCTGTGCACAAAATTTCTGTATATCGATACTGAAATATAGACCAAAAAAGAGTAATTTTTACATATTCTGTATAAGAGAAAGAAAAAAGAAATACTGATTTCTAAGCCAGTCTAAAAGTAAATAAGGAAACTTGCCTTGAAGTTTTCTTCCAAGTCGTCTAACTGATCTTTATAAATATTGTTCTGTTTAAGAACAGAACAGACTCACCGAGTAGAAAACACAGCGTGGAAAAACTGCCTTGAAAGCTGTGTGGTTTTGCACTTCTGAATATGTAAAATGAAGCAGTCTATAATGAAAATATTTGAAAACATCACACAAAATCCTTCTATAACATGTTCCTCTTTTTATGTGTTCATGTAAGAACTATGTATGTATGCATAAGCATACAGATAAACGTGAGCGAGCAGAGGCAGGCTGGTTATCCCCTGTGCTGTGCCAGATGCACGTCTGCACTCCAGCACCGCGTGCGTCTTTATTACTAGTTCCCCAGTTTTATGGTCACCACTGGAGGTGTGAAGCAGTATTCCATCTAGGTAACATATAAAACAACCTAAAAGGCAAGCAGAGATGATATTGGAACCAAATGGAATGGAAAAGCATGTGTTCAAAGTATGAAAAAAGAAACAAGTAGTGATTACCTTATATCTGTGTCTTTAAAAATTTGTGGTATAGTGATTCCCTGCGTTTGGCACTGAAGAAAAAAAAAAGATTTGTCTTCAAATTCCAGGTGTGTTTTCAGTGACTTCTCATTTGTTCTGTTTCTGTTGGGACTTAATATTTAGTTTACAGTGACTGATTTTTTTTCCAGCCTGTGTGTTTGGACTGCTTCCATTTAATTTACTGCAGTCAATTTAATGTACTGACAACAGGCTTGCTTTGGTTTTAAGTCACTACATCACAACTAGGTGATCTCTAAGGGTCTGTATGCTTGTAAAGGTTGGAAATTTGTGTTCTCATTAGTGTGTCTTATAACATTGTTGTCTTCTCCTTTCAGGTGTAAATCCTAGTAATTTAATGAACCTCTTCACCTATGAGAAAGGCTACTGCTTTGTTTACTACCTGTCCCAGCTTTGTGGTGACCCAAGACACTTTGACTCCTTCCTAAGGGTGAGTGTGAATAAGCATTTGTTTCTCTTGAGATTTAGAACTGCTTTTTTTAATTATTCTTTTTACAAGACTTCTGTTAAGTGAATGTTCTCATGCTCTTTAATCTCCTAGCTTAGATTCTAAGCTTATGATGTGCCAAATACAGAGTAGTAGTATATTTTTGTTACTTCTTGTTCCGTCCTACAAATAATTAGAAAGCTGTTCCAGCACAGTTTGTGACTAGAACGATGTGACTTTGTTCATTCCTTGAAAGTATTAGCTTGTGTTTTTTTAGCTAGGGTGACAAAGGGCATGGTTTCCTATATCGGGGCAGGTTTGGTGCCTTGGAGCACATTTGCAAAACCTGTAGAGAAATACGTCAGCTATTGATGTGTTTTTGGAAAGTGCCACAGCTCATTGCTTTTTCTTTTTGCTGGGTGCACATTTTTCATCTCCTCTTGCCATCCACTCCCCATTCCATCTTTCTTTTATCTTTAGTTCTGTAAGTGTGACTTTAGTCCATAATCTATCAGTGAACAATAGAGTGGCCAACTGTGTTCTGACTTTCCACTAGTGTCAAGTACAAGGAAGCCTTCCTGTCCTTGATATGTTAATGATCTGTATCAGCAAAAAAAATCCCAACAAAACAACTTGTACTTGGCTGTCAATGTATTTGCAGCTACCCTTTTTTTTTTCTTGTTATGGTACTTTCCTCATTAAGAGGGAGAAAAA
>NW_010172259.1:0-23147 GCF_000695765.1 Mesitornis unicolor | reverse complement strand
TGGACTTTGTGACTTCTTCTCTCTCTCTACAGAAGTGACTAGAAAACCAACCGTGCAATGTGCAAGACCCTCTTCTTCTTCTTTAAACCGTTTCATTGTAATTACTTTGCAAACAGAAGCCCTGGGTAGTTATTATGTGGTTTTATATGTGTAAATTTAATATATTGTTCCTGTGCAGCTACATCGGGAAGGAAGACTTTTTCCTTTGAGTTTCTCTCCTTAATTCACTGCTTTCAGTGTCTGTATGGGTTCAGTATCGCCAGTTAATGATCACCTGAGAGGGAACAACCCTGAACTCTGATCAGTGTCTGGGACTGGCAGTGCCGTGAGGCAGACCTGGCTTGCAGGGGGGTCTGGGGAGAAGCAGCAAGTGTTTTGCAGATGCAGACTGTGCCCCAGCCCATAACACAGGGTGAGGGATGCAAGGTGCAGTGAGTAGGTCCTTCTTGTCCCCACACAAGTCGTGGGATCATTAGAGATTCAAGGGGACACTGGAGCTAACAAATCCCCTGTTTGGGTGCTGGGGTTCATACAGGGATCCTGAGGGAGGGCAGCATTGGGTTTCACTTCTCCAGAGCTTGGTCGGCCAGAGTTTATTGAACTGAAGCACCAATCTCTCTCCTACAAGTTGGTACAGAACAATGGTGCAAATGTGTCTGAGAGACACTCTTTTGCATTTTCATTTCTGACTTTAGCATAAAAAGCTGTGAAGCTCAGCTCATATTAATTTATTTATTGGAAGAGAAATTTCTAAGGAATTAGAACAATTTTCCTTTTCAACTGGTCATAATAATCTGAATTTTGTCACCGCCTTGTCAGTTCAGCACTAAGCATGAAAACAAATTGGTGCATATAGGGCTTGTTGAAACAATCCCACAGCTCAGGATGAAAGAGGTGGTTACAAACCACTTTGAATGTATGTGTGCTTATGTGTCTGTGTGTAATACAGTCAAATAAACCTCCACGGCTGTTTGAGCTGCAGAACAGATGATTTGGAAAAGGCTCTCAAGTAAGTTATAAGTTGTTTCCTGTCACCCATGCCACTGTCTCATTCTGCTTTTCTTATTGCATTTGTTTCCTTCCTCATCCCCTTTCCCTATATGAAAGCAAAGCCAACCATGCTGGTGCTGAAGGCATTTGTACTTATGCCCTGCTGAGTGTATTTTTACAGTAGAATCCCCCAGGTTCGGGCTGCCCAGCTCTCTCAAATAAAGCAGCCAGCAAAGCCCATTGCTGAGCAGCTGATTTTCTGCTGGTTGGATAAAGATGCTGTCTGAAGCAGTTTCATCTTTTCCGTTTATCTTTTATTTCCCACACGTACACTCCATGGTATAATGTGTCCTGCTGAGAATTAAACCTGTCAGTGCTTTTGGACTTGCCTCCACTGCAATAGCTGATGTTTTGTTCTGAGTCCCATATCACGCAAAATCTGCCAGGTTTGCTCATCCTCTGCACATCCCCTCTGAGGTCCCTGTGGAAAGCTGGGGATGGAGATTTGTGCCCATGAAGGGGCCTTGGCTTGCTCTTGGCATGTGCGTAAGCACATCATGTCCTGTATTTCCAAGGACTTGCTGTAGAAATGATTAAGTTGCGTAGGTTTGGGGCCAATAAAGGCAGAAAAGGTTATGTTTTTCTTTCTCTTATTTTTCTTCTTAAAGTCCACTGGACCCATTTTATCTTTGCACTGTGGAGGAGATGAGTAGAAAATTAAGATCTAGAACAGAAAGCCCCAGAATTTCATATTTTTTAGCAGGAGAAGCAACTTTATTGTGCAGAAGCTTTCCACAGCATCCCCAAGAGGCCTGGGGATGCTCTGCGTGCCCTGCCACTAAAATACTGCTTCAGCTGGTGGTGCTTTGGCCACAGGGAAAGGCTGTTTTTAAAATGTGATGATTGCGTTGTCTAAGTCTTGCCTTGTGGCAACAAGGCACAGGTGATTTTTGACTCTGTGTAGGTACTTTGAGCCAGTCCAGGCGACTTTTCTCAGTATAAAAGTGCATCTTGCTCGCAGCTGAGAGAAGCATGTGGGTCCTTGCAGAAAACGTGGCACTGTGTGCTGATGCGGAGGTGATATTAAGCCAACAGCATTTTAGTGACCTGTGTCTATGCAAGGTACTTGTGGAGGGGAAAAACTCTGAATTATTTACCTAAGAATGGGAAAAATGCTCTAAGCAAGTGATTACGAAGAAAAGATTCAGAAGTGTGATGACAACATCTGATTTGCTATAATATGAGAATTTATTTTCTTTTCCCAGGGAAGTGCGTGATTCAAATCAGAAGGTAGAGCTAGAGTCTGGACATTTTTGCTAAGCAGTCAATTAATTTTGTTTACTTGAAGAGAATTAAAGTTTTTCTGCAGTTAAAAAAAATAGTTCATCTAACTTTGAGAATTTTTTTTTATTTTAACTTTGAAAATATCATACTGACCTTTTTTTTTAAATCAAGAAAATATATTTACTTTTTCTTCTGATGAGCTTCCATTTAATAGATGTGTATTTTTCAAAGGGATGATTGCATCAAACTTTTCTAATGAGCTCCATGGACTGGGCATGGCCAATAAAAGTGCCTGGCTTAGGTCCTGCTTGTTTTGGTTTCTACCATCTTTGCAATGACTGGAGAAGCAATTTTATAGGTGACAGGGTGAGATGGTGAAGAGAACATGTAAGTCCCTTATACCTGATTTTTTTTTGACAGAGATGTAAAGAAAGTTCTCAAACCTACACAACAGAATTAGCGTGACCACTCCTGGATTTTGATCTGCCCTGATACATCCAGAAAATTACTTGTAATATTTAGATGCTGACCTTATTTCCATAGTTTTGTGATTTAATTCTGGCTTGTTCTGGGTCTGAATTTCTCCCAGGTCTAGAGGCTGCCAGGACTTTGGTCTGGGCTTATCTCTGGGAGGGAACTGGAAGTGCTCTCTGTTGTTTCTGTGTCTTTTGCATGTAAGTTCAGTCCTCTCTTGTTCAGTGCCTTGGAAAATAACTGATGACAAAAGAGATTTGAAGTTTGGATAAGAAAAGAATTAAAGTGAATATTTGTCCTGAATCAACAATGTACTTGAACTATTCACGGGATTCAAGAAGTTGTACTTGTTTTCAGAGAAGTTTTTCTGTTTTCTTCATCTCCTAAAATTCTCTGTGCTGATATTAGACTTCAGCACTAGAACAATCAACAGTCCCAAACACTGCAGGAAGACAGTTAATTTGTCTCTTTAAAGTTTGGTAATAGCAAACTTTTCCATCCCTCTTTTGTCATGGCACAATACCAGAGGAATTAAAAACATCATGTGGGACTCAAAGCCTTTGGAAATATTTTTATAATTTGCCAAGAAAGGGATGAGTCCCCAGAGCTGCCGATTTCAGAGATGGACCAAAGCTGAAATGTCCATGTTGCACCAGCTCTTAAAAGCCCTGTAGCTCAGCTCTAAGCATGTGCTTCCATTTGCCAGATTGGGCAAAGCACTTGAAGTCACTGTAATTAACCATCTGCAAGTGCACCCCAAACAGGCATTACATGTTGTGGTCCCAGGTCGGTATCTCTGAGCCTTCTTGCTTTGGTGAATTTGCAGTTTACTCCTCTTGGTCTGAGGCCGAGTGCCTTCCTCCTCGGAGACAATTCTCATAATTCCTGTGCAATTAGATTAGTTCTAACTAGGCCTACCTACAGTAGACCAAATAAATTGTTTCTAACCTCACCAGATCCTACAAAAAATGATGCCTTTAGTCCCTCCACATGGGAGCTTGTGCTCCATAGAGATCACAGTGACAGAAAATAACCTTTTTAAAATGAATATTAGGAAAGATTTCTTCACAGAAAAAGTTATCAGGCACTGGAAGGTGCTCCCCAGGGAAGTGGTCGAGTCACCATCCTTGGAGGTGTTTAAAAGATGGATGGATGAGGTGTTTAGAGACATGGTTTAGTAGTGGACAGGTTATGTTTGGACTCTATGATCGTAGAGGTCTTTTCCAACTGAATGATTCTAGGATTCTGTATTAATGGCAGGACCAGTGAAGCTTAAGAGAGGATGTGTTAAATGATAAGGAGTCTCAGTTTTTTTCTGTTATTGTCTGAATCCAGTAAAATGGAGTCCAGAAGGCAGGAGATTAATCAGGAGGTTGGAGTTGATACTGAAATAGCTGGTTCTTCACTGCCTCTTAGTATTTATTTAGAAGGCACTAGAAAAAATGCTGCATTTTCTGACCAACCTGCCAATAAATTTCTCGGTGGTTGCCAATAATTAGCAGCATGGGGACATGGCTGACAGATAATAGTCCTACATGTTTGTAAGCAACTCAAAATTCATTACCATGGGATCACAATGAGGTTAGAGTCTAAGGAAACACTGAATCAGGGTCTAAAATCTAGGCTATCAGTTGTGATATGCTACAAGAAAATGTGTCCTGCTCAGGTTGTATTTCTAGTTAGCAGAGTGTGAAAATTAAAGAATTAGCGTATTTGTGGCAAATAAAATATTATGCTTTCAAGAAAGTGACTGTCCTTATTTAATATCCTGCTTTGTATTTAGAATAGCTGCAGAGGTGCATCTTGTGCGTGCTTAGTAGAGCCAGCTGGATTATATGTTTAGAATAGTTCATTGGATAAATTCATGTCAATGAATAATCTGCATTCAGATCATGACCTTTACCAAGCCATACTTTTTCCAGAGCTCAGAGTTTTCAGCTGATGCTGAGAAGAGACAAGAGGAGCACAGAGAAACTTTCCTTCTACCTCTTCTGCTCCAGTAGCAGCCCTCATTTTGGACGCCGGGCAGGAAAGCCTGAGGCCACGGGATATTTCAAACTGGAAAGAAGGATTTTCTGAGTATGTTGCTGGAGCAGTGTTTTAAGTACTGACAAGATGTTGGGAACACGGTGGCCTTACCATAGCAGGCTGAGCTGTGAGAGGTGTGTGTGGCTGGCAGTAAGTGCATGTATGAGCCTTGGCTCTGCTTCCACTGACCAAGGACTAAGGGCAGAAGTCCCCAGAGCTGAGCTGATGTGTAGCATCTTGCCAAGCCACAGTCACTGGCTCATGTATTTGAGTCCTGGGAGAGGTCAGATGGGAGGGAACTGCTCCCAGAGCCTGCCCGCAGCTCAGGGCACTGCTGGTGGCTCTTGTTCCTAAGGGTGAAGCTATCCAAGCAGTGGACAGTACTGGAGTTGTGTTAACTTTTGTCTCACAGTTGCTGGACTCTGGGAAATGAGGCAGGGTAGCCTGTCCAGGTGATATAAGTCCACATATGTTTATTCACTGAAACAGCTGGCTGCTTATCCCAGCACTAACCTGATGGGAAAAACACTAATGAAGCAGCCCTGCACTGATGGCAGCTCTCGCTGTGTGAGCTGAACTCATTTTGCACACCTTAGTGCATTAGAGAGAAGAGGATAAAATAAAAATAGCTCCAGGACCACAGACAGAAGTTTAGAGAAATGTGGATTAGAGCTACAAGCGGTTGTAAACCTTGGTAGATTTTACTCATTGTGCCAAAAATTAACAGGAAATAAAATAGCCAGAAAGCAACAGGGCAGAATGCACTGTGAAGTGTCAGGAGCAAGAACTGAGTCAGAGATGTCCATTTAGAAAATATTATATCTTAATATTAGATAAGTTTAGTGTTAGTGATTGAATAACCCATTGCTGTGGGAGTGGGGTTTCCCTGTGGCACGTTCCTCAGGTCCCCCACTCATCTGAGTGAGGGAGAACTTCAGAAGCCACAAGTGCTGGTGTGGCTGTGCAGGGTCCACGGTTTAGCTCGGGAGACCTTGATGCTTTGATAGACCAGGTCACTCGAGGAGCTGCCCCTCCTGCAAAATGAGCAGAAAAACTCAGTCTTGGGGTTTTAGATGTAGGGTCTTAGATATAGGGTTTAGTCTTGACTTGGCTGGTCACCCTCTGTGTGAAATCAGTGCCTCAGTTTCCCATTCTGTAAAACGATGGACTAGCAATGGTGTCTCACTGTCAAAGTTTGAAGAGCAGAGAAGCAGCTCAAAGCAGAAGATTTTGTTCTGTAGAAAAAGTCTGAAGGAAAATTGAAAGGGCTTCAGCATTCAACACTGTGTGCAGGGAGGTTTATTTGCTGTTTCAGCTTGTTTGTTCTTTCCTCAAGCCATTGAACAATAGCTAATGAAGGGGGAAGATCTTATAATTTTTTACAGGATATTACTGTTCCTGTGCCCAGGAACAGATTTAACTAGCAGCAGGTTTGTCATGCAGAATACGTGTGTAATAGTGTTGGATTCTTCCTGTTGGGGCTTTTATGGCTGCTGCAAAAGCAAAAGTGTGACCGAATGGGGCTTTCATTATTTCATTTATTCTTTTATTTGTTTTAGGCTTCTAAAAAAATAACATGAATAATTTTCCCATTTCAACATCTGTTTTAGACTCCATCTTAAAGGGTTCCCAGTGAGTGTGGCATGTAAAACCCTTTAAAAATGATCCTCTCCATATTTCCTACACTCAGCAGTCTGCTAATGTGGCCGATAGATCTAGGTGATGGACCTGCATGACTGAGAGAGGATCATTAGGGTTACGATGAGCTGTGCAACTGTCTTGTTTATTCACAGTTAGCAATTTCATCGCAGTGCCCTTTGTCTCAGAAAGATTTTTGCATTTAATCTTTTGTAGACAGAGTAGACCTACCTGGTGAGACTTGCACCTTGGGCCCAGGAGCACAGGCTGCTCCACTGCTTTCCATCTTATTTCCCTCGTGGGTTGACTTGGAAACACTGAGGAGCTCTGGCGAGCTCTCCATAACTGATGTGAGGGTGTGTGCACATTTCCCACTGGCATTCAAAGGGTTACTTGAATAGGGTAGACCTGTACTGACTGCCAAGTCCCTGTCTCCATGCATTTCCCATCCTCCTTTCTCTTAGGTCTAAGAGTTTCTTGCTTTCAATCTTTGCCTCCCAGAGTCAAACTCCACCAAAGCCTCAATTAAACATCCTCACCACGATGCGTCTCAGTGCAGCGCATGAGTGCCCACCTTCCCTGTGAGGAGGAGGAGGAGGATTAGAAAGCTAAAGTATTTAACCTGCCTGTCAAACAAAATTATTCATGGCAGGTGAGTGGCCGAGCAGCATTTTGCAAGGCTCCTGTGAATAATACATAGGTTGGTCAGTCTTGGCACAGGAGTATTAACTCCAGCTGTAGAATAATTCACATGCCTGAAAGAAAAAAAAGGCACATGTCTTAATCTTGTTCACTTTTTGTAAATGCTGGGAGTGAAAAGATCCTGTGATGGTTGAGCTTGAAGGGTTGCAGCTCTGCCCATGAGGACAATATGTTGGATCTGGGCAGGGCAGAGGGGTACAGCCATGCTCAGCTCTGCCCCATGCAGACCCCACAGACTCTGAGTCACTGCTCATCCCCTGGCTGCATGGTGGTGTGTGACTGTGCCGGTGGTAATGTGTACAATAGATTTATTAGTGTGGATAAAGTTGGATTGTAATGAGGTTACACAGCTCTGGGATTGCACCTAACTCATCTCCTGGCATCCCGGGACCAGGGCGGGAGATAAATGTGCAGCTGCCCTCAGCTCTTCCTTTATATTTTGTTTGCAGTTCAGAAGACGGATGGACAGCCATGTACACAAATATACCCAGACTTTACCCTGAAGAATGATGTCATTCTAGGTTTTTTATATTCAGGGTAAAATATTATAATGGCACCGTTTCCTTCCTTCAAGCAAGAAAATAGTTGAACAGATCTTCTATTCTTATGAAAAGCCTGTGAGTCTATTACTTCGCTGGGAATTGGATATTATTTTTTCTTGAAAGAGGCTGCTTTCCTCATGTAAAAAAATATCATATTTTGGCTAAAATACAGTTTTTACCATGTTTTGTAATAGAATGCATGAAGGACTCTGAATATTTTCATTTTTGATTATATATAGAAAGTCTTAGCTTTGTATTTTGAACTACTGGCATCGTATAAATTAAAAGAAACAAACAAAATCCCTCCAGGTTTTTATTTTTATAAACTTTTTTTTTACTTGCTCTTTCCTCAGTGAACCTGCATTGGCTTTTTATTCACCCTCAACCCACATGATAATTAATAAAAGTGAATACAAGTGTACTTAAAAACCACATCGTCGAACACCTCAGAGACACACACACATCCATCATGGTTTGAAAACTGCATTTTGATAATGGATTTGTTTATGCTAACACAAACAAGCCACAGAAATCTTGATGCAGTAAGTCAAAGAAAGTCTGTCTGCTGACTTACTGGACTTTGGCTCGAGCATTTGATGTGCAGAAACAAAAGAGGTTGAGAGAGGCGGCTGATCTGAAGAGATCCCCTTCCACCGGCCCGCAATGAGAGGCAGCAGGCGGGCAGGTGAATAGCGTGGGTGGGTGCTATGGCTTTAACATCCGCCCGCAAGGGCACTGGAGCGAGGCCTTTAATTTCACATTAGGATTCTCCTCGTATTTGTTAGATAGAACAATATTAACCTTTTGAATTTATTTAGAAACTCATTAGTGCTTTTTCTATAGTCCATTCTTTTCCTGATTAGCTCTCCTCATTACAATTCAAATTTCTTTCTGCTACATTTACCACTTTGTCCTGCTTTCTCTCATCTCTATTGTTGCTTGGCTTAATTTATTAAAGCAAAGAAAAAGGAAGGGGGGGGATCGGTTGACATAGCAGCCTTCCTCCTCTTTGGAGCTCAGGGAGGAAGTGAGAAGAAGGGGGACAGGGTGATCTTGCCTCTTCCCCCAGGCAGGGTGCCCGGGGTGGGCAGACCACGGTGGCAGCAGTTTCTATACAAGCATGGTTCAGAGTGGCAGCATCAGATAAAAAAAACCTGGCTCTGCCTTTGTTGGTGCCCAAAGCTGCCAGCAAGGCACTGAAGTGCTGTGTCCTGCCCGCAGTGGCCCTCGCTTGCTGTGTTGCTGTAGCCTGCAAGGGGATGACTTTCCTGCTTTTGCATTTCAGTCGTTGCTCAGTCTCGGCGTTTTTAAATGGAATTCCCTGAAAATTCAGTGTCCTCATCGTGTCCTGGGAACGTATGCAACCAATCTCCCTGACTCCTTTGGCATCCTGCTTCTGAGGTTAAAAACAGTGTGTATGCCTTTAGTAGCATTTCTTTTGTGTGCTTTTTCTTGGTTTCAGGATGTAAGCCTGGGAGTTGCCATAATTGCTCCTGACTTCACACATTTCCAGTGGAATATGAATTGACGTTTTGGTCAGTTCACTTTAGTAAGAGACCTGAGGCTGTCCCTGTTTTGGGGTGGCTGGATTGGGGAGATGGCAGTTAAGCCTCAGATAAACATTCAGACATTTGCTGCCCTGCTTTGCAAAGTTTTTTCTGTTAGGAACATGGAAATTTTGCTCTGTTTTTCTTTCAGTATGATGCTTGTTTCTCAAGAGCAATGCTGCTATATGCCATGTGCTCGTGATTAAAGATGCATATGCTTTTGACAAGAGATGATTAAATACATCCAGATGATTGTAACCATCCCAGCCGTTGTGGTTCTCTGGTTATTGGTGTATTTGAACATCTCGCAAATGTGAATGGATGTGTTTTGCAGCAGCTATCATAAAACAGGGAAGTGCCAGAGTATTTTATTTGTGGCACAGAGGGATTAACTCACTCAGCAAAGGTTATAGAGAGAGTTTTTGGCAGAGCCACAGAAAGAATCTAAATTTCTGAGTTTTCTACTCCAATGCCTTAATCATAAAATCATCTTTTCTCTGAATTCTTTTCTGTCTGTGGTAATTATAGTTTTGGCTGGCGTTATGTTCTTTATAAAAACCTGTCTTTCAAGCATCTTGTGAAACTAAAAAGGAGAAGAAGATAAAACAATCATAATTTTCCAAGTGTATAATTCTGGACTCCAGCAGAGGCCTAAAACAAGTAAGGTAATTATTCCACTCAGTTCAGCACCGTTTGGAGAATTAGGCTATTTTGTGAATTGTAGTTTTAAAATAAAACTCATGAACTGGAAAAAGTTCAATGAGCAACACGTAAAATAGAATAAATGCTTGCAAATATCAGCTGAAAGAGAAAAGGAGCTGGCTGTAAGCCTTTGGAGTGAAGGTGATTGGAGAAAGACAGGAAAGGTCAATAATATTGAGGGAAGCTTAAAAAAAATTAAAAGGGAAGATGTGATTATTTCCTTAGGTGGTGGGGAACACGCCAGAGCATACTTTTGGGGCTAAATGAATTCCTGGTGCAAGCTAAAGAAAGAAAATTACTTTCTCCCAGGACAAATTTGGCCACTGGGCAATCACGGGAGGTCAGGCGGGAGAAGCTGCCAAGAGGAGGTGGAGCCAGCATAGTAGAGTTGTTAAAGTCTAGACTGGATGTGCATTTGTTAGTGGTGGTTAATTAACTTGTTCCTGGCAATCAGCCACAGGGGCAGGAGATGGACTTGATTCGTAAGTTGCGATTGCTGAGAAAGTCACCCATAATGTCCTGTGATCTTGTGGCTTTCTGGTTTTCACCTTGGTCTTGTGTTCCCCTGTAAATGTTTTTTGTGGACTTTTTTTTGTTTTATTTGTTTGGTTGGATTTTTTTTTCTCCTCTCTCCACAGGTTCTTTCCTTTATATACACCATTTTCATGCTTGTTGCTATGATGTGATTGAACCTCTGCCATGGCCTGATTTTGGGTGCCAGTACCCATGGTGACTGAAGAACATCAGCCATTCTCATAAGTAAGAAAAGCAAAGTTACTTATGGTTGCAAGGGGGATTCAGGACCATTACCTGTGGCTGAGGAGAGCACAGTGCACTTGCATGTGGGCTGCAGGACACACTTGTAGTATTTATTTCTGGTTCTAATTAGCTTCTAGCTGCTAAGAGCCCCACAGGATCCATTTCTACCCCTTTCCCCAGGCAATTCTTCACTTCAGTTGTAGTGCCAGTTTATTCAGTAATTTCTGAACACCCTCTCTTGTACAGTCATCAGCATCACTGAGATGCTACTCGGTTGTCTGGGGATGATACAGGGGCTGCCAAACAGGACCAGCATTGCTGGAGGATCCTGTGTTGCCCACACAATGCTTCTGCCCTTGGTGCTGTGTCAAACTGCAGATCAGATGCAGCAGAAGGAATAAGGTAGACCTGGAGACCCCACATGGAAGGAACCAGCCAAAGGCTGAAATTATCTTCTGTTTAATTAGAAGTATGAGTGCACGTAACAGAAAGCAAGTTGACCACACAATGCACTGTTAATGCAGAGCCAGAAGCTGAAAATCAGGAGGAGAGAAGGTTTAGGTTTATTCCTTTGTGTTCCTGGAGGCAGGAAAGTG
This sequence comes from Mesitornis unicolor, assembly GCF_000695765.1. Classification (NCBI taxonomy): domain Eukaryota; kingdom Metazoa; phylum Chordata; class Aves; order Mesitornithiformes; family Mesitornithidae; genus Mesitornis; species Mesitornis unicolor. The sequence goes on along the minus strand of NW_010172259.1, from coordinate 11,885 downwards.
GTGGAAGCTGCCATGCTGCAAGTTTCTAGTTCGTCAGCCTTGGCCTGTTTCTTACTTTTAAATGAAGCAAATCAGGAAGGAGGGAAAATGCAATAGTCTTGATATTTTTTCTCTTTTGTGTGTACAGAAGTGAAAAGCAAGGCTGCGAAAGTTTTAATGCCTAAGTGGCAAATTTACTGCTAGTAAATGATATGAGTAGGATCTCAGAGTATGGTCCAGCTTGAGGACAGGCATGAAGAAGTTCTGGAGGGCTTAATGCTGGGGATGCTTTGAGGGAAAGAGGTTGCTGGATCCATGGTGAAGTTGTTGGGTTTGGGCATTTTGATGGGGGAGGATGTTGTATTTTGATGGGGGAGGGTCCACTGTCAGAGAGGGGAACCAAATCCGTGAGATAGGAGCAGTTGCAGCGCAGGAAGAGAATTAGAGAAGTGGGTTGTTGCTGAACTGGAGAGGAATGAAAGCAAGAGAATGGTATTAGCATATAATTTCTGGCAGTTGTTGCAGCACATAATAACTCCAATTTAAAAGCTTCTCATTTTCCTCACTTTGCGCCTTATTAAGACTCCAACCTATATTTAATGGTGGGAATATCACTTTTTGCTTCCCTAATTCTGTGCCTGTAATTGATCTGCATAACCTGCTAGATCTCTACTTGGATTTCTGAAGCATGTGAGGGCTCTCACTATGTCCTGAGAGACGCAAAATTATAACTCAAGCCCTCTCGTAAAGTGCATGCATTATTTTGATCCTTTGCTTCCTTGTGCTACGAGCAGAGAAACAAAAGAGTGAAAAATATTGGTTTTGCTGCATCTCAGATATTTGTGTCATGTTTCCAGGAGCATTTCCTGGCATGTTTCCACTTGAAACCCTCTCAATTTCTTCTCCTTTTCATGGCAAGTTCTGGGTCCTGGACTAATCCCACCTTGCTGCAGGGACCCAGGACATCCAGCACCATGGCAGTCCAGCCAAGCAGGCAGCTTTAAAGGAGCAACTCCTTGGGCTGCTGAGACTCTTGCTGGGATGAAAAGGTGTAGCTCTAACTATGATTTGGTAAGTCTTTCCCACTGGTTGGTACCTTTTGAGTTTGCAGGTTGTGTTAGTACAGTATCCAGCCCTAACAGAGTTCAGTGAGTCCAGCTATGGATATAACCAATTTGAGGAGCTCTGCTCCTGGTGAGCTTAATTGCCTGTGACTTTCACATTTAAAAAAAAAAATGCAAAAAGTATGTATTTATGTTTCAAAAAAGATAGATGCCCAATTGATTGTTCTGTGAAACAGTTATCGTAAAGATTGAGCTTGCAGAAATGCCTCCTTCAGCAAATTTTCTTTATATCTATAGGCTACTCACGTTTCACATAGCCTGGACATCTCTACCCTTGATGCATTGTTTAGTGCCAACTTCTCCTTTCATTTTCCTGTCTGTAGTTATGCTGTAGATATTTTCCAGAATATTTTTTTTCTGTGACTCATACAGCTTCCTAAGAGCAAGGGCAGCTTATTCAAACTATTCTAAATCTATTTATCCAGGCAAATATTTGGACATGTAAAACAGTAGTAAAGTGCTATGATGTCTATCGGGGCAGCAGAGCACACAAAATCTTTGAAATTGTACATCTCTCCCTGCTATGTTTTATCTGGAGGTATTAATTCGCAAAGAGCAATGTAGAAATTTGATACATACACGTGCACACACAGTGAGTAAAAGCTTTGTATGTGTTTGAGCTCCATTTTCTCAGCAGTAAATTTAGTTTGCACAGGCTTACTGCTTTATCAGATGCTTCACCACGAAGGGGCTTTGAGGTTAGGGAGCTGCTCTTTCCCCCGTGTCACTGGTTCAGTCTTCAAAAGCCAAAGTTTGTCATGAGCTGATGGCTGTGTAATGGATTCCTCAACAGCAGCTGGTATCGCAGATGAATTTTTCAAGTTCTCACATATTATCTAGAATAGGATGGGTGTCTGAAATGTACCTTTGAAAAGGATTTCTCATGCAGCTGCAGATCAGTCTTGCTCCTTAGCATGACTGAAAAGCCCTTAGAGCAGATGTTGTGGCTGTGCTTGAGCCTTTCATGTAGCAGGATGAGAATCCTGCCAGCAAGAGAAACATCTGGGAAGAAGTGGCGGGGATTTTTGGACTGGTCAGAAATTACAGTTTAAGTTTTGTTTAGCTTGAGTTCAATACGTCCTGATAATTTCACGCTCTTATCATGGAAGAGACTTTAGCAGAGGGTCCTCCTGTCCCCAAGGCCTTGCTTTTCTGAAGATGTGTTCATCGAACTGTTGACGTAGGCTACTAGAGCCCACATGGGACGATGGGAGGTATAAATTGCCATGTAAGTGGTTAGGGATTTGGCAAGATTTCCTTGCTGTCAGGGTTACAGATGCGAAAGACTGGGATTTGTTCTCCTTTTTTTTGGCTTTAAACTTTTGGCTGCCTGAATTAATGTATTTCTTATTGATTCTGTAATGAAGACAGAGGCCTGAATTCATATGTTGCTTTTGATTTGCATTTTTACTACAGTTAGTCTCATTTCCTTGTTGCTGAAGGCCATTAGTGAGGAGTTGGATGACTTGCCTAGGTTTCTGCTTTTTGTAGTTTTCCAAAGCTCTATACATAATAAATCAGGCATCTTTTTTTTTGCTTCTGCAATTAACTAATCCACAATGTAACAGGAGTAGTAGAATTGAGTGAATATGTCAAGTTTTAAGCCTTAAGAAAAAAATGCAACAAAATAAACACACGCTTTTGTGGTCATGCTTTTCAAAATTGTGTCTTCCTTCTTACACAGATCTAGCCATGAAATTAGGGTGGATAAAAGATTTTGCCATTATGTCACCCTCCAGTTGATCCTAACCTGTGCTTGAAATGAACTTTTGATGTGACACATTAATTTCTGCAGCACATATGGCTTCATCTTTATGTTCATCTCATCTATGGACAGCAACTCTCTTTGCTTCCCTTAGGGTAGGATATAGTCCAGCAGCAAAACCAGCAGACACCTTGTCTGCCATGGATATTTCGACTTGCTAGTTACAGCTATTCCATGGCAAGACCTTATAATTTTTTCCTTTATTCCTTTATTATTTCCTTTTTTCCTTTCCTCTTGGTCTCATTGCTTCATGCTCCTTCCCTGAATAGGGAAGATTGAAGCAAAGAAAGGTTGAAGAACCTCTCACAGAAACACCTCTGAAGTTACTGACTGGCACTGAGCCATGGTAGTTAGTCAAATCCACATTAAGCTGCATTTCAACAAGAAACTGAGCTCAGCCTGACCTCTTTTCTTAAAGAAGAATTTTAAAGGCTTCTTTTGCATAATGGGCTGTGTTGGCAGAGCATCATGAAAGCAAAGTTGGATACTGGGTTCCCTCTGTGCCAGCAAAGTACTCCTAGGTCAGAAACTACTGCTTAAATAAAACTGTTTTCTTTAAAATATACTTGTCATTGATATGGTTAAAATAGTTTCCTTCCTTGTGATACTTTACCCCATGAACTTCCCCTTTGTTGCACCAAAAGCCATGCACCATTTATTGTATAATTCACTCTCTTGGGTACTTCTATTCCTTGCTGACATCTCAAACCTGAATTCCTTCTGCAGTTCAGACTTAGCAAGGTTTTGCAATTCTGCTTTGCAAAGTTATGCTGCCGAGACACTTTGCTTACACCCTAAGTGTGTAAAACTCCCCAAAATCAACCCTTGCAGAAGGGTGAAACCTGTATGGAAAAACTGAGGCTCACATCATCTTCCGACTTCTTTTTTGCATATTCTTTTTTTTTGATCCATCAGCTTGCCCAAGGAAGAAGTTACCCACTAGGATTACTGTTGTGTAATCACCTGTTGTGTTCCTGCACCCTGGCCAGAGTCAGCTCGTGGAACAGGAGATTTTATATTTCATTGCAAAGAGACAATTTATCCAAGTTCATATGGCCAAAATGCACAATGCTCATTAACTGCAGTTATTCTGGGGCAACGTGCTTCCTCCTAATGACGAGGTACTGCAAGCTGAGTGCTAAAATCCTCCTTTCTTCCAAAGAGAGAAAGAGCATTGGCAGTTCCAGCTCTGTGTAATTGTTTCACATCTCCCATATACACCTGCGAAATATTGCCTGCAGCAGAACATTGGAGATCATTAAAAGAATGTATTTTTTACAAAGATAAAAGATTTTATACCTCTTTGGTGAATGTAAAAATATTAATTGAATAAAGTATTAATTGTCAATAGAAGAACAAACGTAGCATAGAAAGTATGTGAGGTGCTGGAATTTACAGATTAGCTGGTAATGTAGGGAGCATAAAGCACTAAAAATACTTAATTGAAATGTGCACATTTGAGAAAGAAAAAAATTTGTAATTTGAAGTATTCTTCAGTTTCATAGATATTTCCTCAACTTCACTGAGCCTTATTGCTTTATGTTGCAAATGCCTCATCTGTACTGTATTTTTCATTTATTAAGCAATGCAGCATTTTCTGCTTGTTTGCTTTTCTGAGAGACTGCTTTTAGGCTTAAGTGAAGAGCAGCTCCCACTGCAGGTGTGTGTAGAAGCTGGGGGCTGTTTCACACCTGTGAACGTGATGAATGTTGCAGTAAGGACGGTACTTGTTCTGCTGTTCAAACCCAAAGTAGGAAATAACTGCTGAGGGCAAGTGAGGCTAAGTTTTGCCTAGTTATGACAATGAAAACCAACCGATGACTTTTACACATAAAGAGGTTTGCACAAGACTCACACTAAATTTTTCCTCTGGTCAGCACCTCGGTTAATCCCTGTGGCGCACTGCTGCAGGCGTAGCCAATGTCTTGACATCTGCCCTTGCACCACTGGTCCTGCAGCTGTAACACGGATGGGAGGGCTGTCCTCTGTGATCTCTGATGAGGACAGCATTTATTTTCACTGGTAAGAGCAAGCTCTCTCTTAAACTGTCACAGCCTGGGTCAGGAAAGCATAAAACTCTGTCTCCTTGGGAGCTGGTTTGCCCATGGTGCTTTGGTTACTTTTTTGGTCTTCACTGTCTTTTCCATGTGTTTTCACTGACAGTCTTCTCCATGCACTATTTCCACTTTGTTGGATAGAAAATATTTGCTGCTATGAGGTCAGGAGTATCTAGAGACTCTTCTAAGGTACTCTGTCCATCAGAGAGGTTTATTTCAGGGATGGGAAGCACTGAGATACTTGAATAATGGGAACTCTCAAGGTATTTGTTCCCCTGCGCATTCTTTACCAGATTTCCAAGACATGTGCTGATTTTTTGAATTAGTCATGTGGAGCTGACGGATGTGTGGCTTTCATTTCTGTGTGCAAACGCTTTTGAAAACTGCATTAGAAGAGTCACTACAAAAATGATGCTGTGATTCATTCTCGCAGTAATAGAGGAGGTTTCAGTCCCAAAGCTCAGATCCAGGGTTGGGCTGACCTCTGCTTAGAGAGTGGGGATGAAGGCTTCCACTGCCAATCCATCTCCCATATGGCCCTACACCTCTGGAAAACCGGAGGAAGGCATGTTGAAAAGAAATAACATCTTCCTAGTGACCTGCCATTAACCTCTGCATCTTTTTGTAGCTTAAAGCAATGTTGCACATGAAAAAAATCAGCAAATACTTTTCCAAAGGCAGTCAAACACTGTTGTTCTTTATCCACTCAGATCTTTGTTGCCTGGGGCTATCTGAATCATTCTTCTTGCTAAAGTGTAGGGATGATTTTCTTTCTCATAGTGTGAAAAGTTTACACTTCTAAGGCTCATGCATGAAGGACCAAAAGGCATTTAGGTTTGCTGCACAGTAAAATAGTTTGGTGTTTTACTTGCTTCATTACCTTACGCTGGTTGTTACAAACCAGCTTCATCCCAGCTATCGCTGCTGCTAAAAATCTGTGTCTGGCTCTCTGCACACTGACACATGCTGCAAAATGCACAGTTTGCACCAATTGTTGCTGTGTGCTGGCAGCAGCCGACGTGTAAAAAACCACAGCTCCTCTCTCCTCCAATTCATGTTACTAAATTTGTATTGTGTGGGTGTTTGTCCGTATTGTCCTCTTTTAGTGATTTTGAAAACATCTAACAGGGCAGCAGGAAGCCTCAGGGATGCAATAAGGACAGAGGAGATGCTTGGGGAGCATGGTCAGAGGCACAGCAAAATACACCTCCAAGTGGAGTGGGACTGAGCACTGGGACCCTAATTGGGGACCCCCCGGTTAGGGAGGCAGCAGTGTCTCCTGTCCGTGTATGACCCAGCTAAGGGGCATTTCTCCACAAGCCCTAATTGCAGTGCTCCACATGTTACAGTTCTCTTCCATTTTCTGATATAGGCTTGGGTATTTGGGATGTGTGTAGCTATAAGAGTTAAGTATTATGGTAAGGTAAAGTTTGTAGGGAGAGATAAACCCCTTTATAACGTGAAGAGATATGGCCGAGAAAGAAAATGCATTTTTGGTTGTACAAGCCTATCCCTGTTGAAAGCAGCACGCTGTCCTCCAGGACATGGTTATCCTTCACATGGCAGCTCTGCAAGATTGACAGGTAACAACAGCAGCCAGGCTGGTAGAAGTTTCTGTGGATTTACTGTCAATAGCATCTAGCTTGATTTCCCTCTTTTTTTTCACTTCAGCCTTAAAAAGGGTTGGAAAATTAGGTTTTTATTGATGGAAGAATTGTGCATAAGCCTTTTCTTTCACTTGTGTTTTCAATGGAAATTAGTCTGCTGCAGCCTAACTTCTTTTTCTGGTGGTGTTAATCCTATTTCGGTTGGTTGTTCAATGAAAACTGAAAAATAACAATTTCATGAAAACTGGGGGCTGTCCCTGAACATGTCCTTTTGTAGAAAATACCTCTATTCTTGGGAGGAGGGAAACATTTCACTGGAAAACTTTCAGTCTGTCTTGATTTGATTTTTGCCATTTTGGCTCTGGTTCCACATCAAACCATTTGGTTTTGTCTGTGCTCCCTTCCTCCCCATCTGCCGTACTCTAATACAAAATAAATCTCCAAGCTCTTTTCTATTCCTTACCATCCCGTAAGTCTTCTGCTCTCAGTGAATGACTGAGATCATACATCTCCTTTTATAAAACACTAAAAGTACCAGTTGTATTTTTTTCCCAGAATCCTTTCTGACCAGTGTTGGATACAGGAACCCTAACAAAATAAACCTCAAGGATAAAAAAAAAATCCTTCTGGTTCTATCTGCAGTAAAGATCCTTTTACACTGGAGGTGGATGTTGTGGCTTCTCTTCCCCCTTCATCCACTTTTCTGTCTCTCTCCCCAGCCAGTGCAGTCTTGCCCTGTGTACAATGGAACGAGGTTGGCTGTTGTGTGGGCAGTGGTCACACCAACACCACACCACACCACACCACACCACACCACACCACACCACACCACACCACACACTATGTTTCCCTGTGCTGTGTTTTCTGCTCAAAATCTCTCACCAAGCAAGTGTATCTGGGTTACCTGAGTTTCACACTCCAGGATGTGTCTTGGATCATGGCTTTCTTGGAGCACGACAAGCCCTTGCCCAGTGTCAGGAGATGCTCTGGTGCTTAGTGAGACTGGGGTTCTGCAGTGGTTTTCAAATTGAATCTGCCCTGTTTTCTGTCAGCCTGTCAGGGACCAGTGATTTGAGCTGATGCTCTCCAGTCATCATCAGGTCTGGCGCCTCCCTGCATGCTACAGCATCCAGACATCCCATTGTCTGAGTGGAGCAGCATGATCTGCTTTAGTCGTCAACTTGATATGCTCAGAATTGCCATTTTTGAGAGTTTACACTCCTAATTCTTGAGTTGCTGAAGGTAACTGGCTGTGCCTGAGCTAAGTGTCTATTGCAAGTTAAAGCTTAGGCTGCGAAGTCCTTCCTCTTTCTCCCGAGCACATCTCCTGTTGGCACACTCCATGGGAGCCATGCCAGCTCATGGTGGGGCAGGCCGGGATCATGGCACTACGTGTTCTCCGTGCAGTCAACAGAGTAATTGGGTGCAGTTACTATCGCATGCAAGGGGTAGGAAGGTGTTTTTTCTTCATTAACCCGTTTTCAGTGCAAAACTGCACTTGAAGTTGTCTGCCTTGCTTGCACCTCCCATGGGAGGATGAACTCTGAGTACCGCAGTGTGACTTCAGCTGGGGTGGTGCCATGAACCCACGCTGGCTCCTGGAAGCACCTTGGCTGTGCCACCCAGACCTGTTTTCAGTGCAGCCTTGGGGAGATAAGGCACCGTCAGCATCCAAGGGTTGGTGAGCAATCTTTCCTCTATGGAAAGACATCGCAACCTTCAGTGTGATCATTTGGTGTCACCATCTCTCCCAGCTTCCAGCACATCTGGTTCATTCACATCTGTCCTGAGCACATCCACCTGCTACCGGAGGCACTGAGCTGTGCTGCTGGTGTGGGGAATGAAATGCGAAGGGAAAAAAGCATTTGATTCCTGTCAGGTAGATGAAAACTTAGTTTTTCTCCTGCTCTCTCCTGCCTCCTGGAGAACATACCGTATGTAGAAGGTGACCTTTTGTCTCCTTTCTCCCCACCCGAGCTGAGAGAGGTTCGGCTGACACATCCGATGACAGATAGATACCAGCATGAGCAAATTGTGCTTGAACTTGCTCCAGAGAAAATTGTTACAAGGCGTGCACAGGCTCAGCTGCATTAGGGAGAGCACAGATCATAGTCAAATGTTTGTGTCATTTGCAAACGCCACTGTGAGGGGACGTGGAAGGATGAACAGATGAGTGTTTTGCACTCTAAAGGTTACTGTAGAGAACATGAAATAGGGCTCTGTGTTTGACTTTTGAAGAATATTCTCCATTTGGAAAAAGTTCAGATGAAATCAGATTAATCCCTACCACCTGGGTATCTTTCTTTAATCTTCTGTTTTTGTTTTTGTTTTTATTTTATTTTAAAGTTGATTTCTTGCCTTTTTGTTTTTTTTATACCCACAGGAAGTTCCTGAATTCTTAACATTCACCAAAGCTTTGGTTAATGTATATGCTGAGTCTTCTTGGTGTGAGTAGAAATTAGGGAGCATGGATATGAAAGTGTTTTAAAGCTGTAGAAACTGTTTATGAGAACAAAACCCTAGTCACAAATCCCAGATGAAAAGAAAAAGTAAAATTAAATGCATAAACTTTGAAAGCATGTCCTTGCCTGTCCTAATAGCACTTCCAGGCTGATCTGCAGGAAAGGCCCCAGTAACTCATTAACTCATAACAATTTAATGAAGAACTCTGTGTGCTGGCCACCTCCATCACCCTGCCACTCTGTTCTGCACAAACTCACCACACAAACGTGAACCCTGCTGAGCTCTGCTTTAAGGGCAGTGGAGTTTTCCTTCCAGGCATCTCATTTTAAGATTTGAAGAATATTTGAGGTTTAAATGCATACCATATGAATGATTTCTCTCTCCCTCTCTCAATCTGTCATGGTGATACCATGCCTCTCAATCCTTTGACCTTAGAAAGTCAATCGTTTATGGGACTGTGTGATGTTCAGTCATCCTTCAGGATGTTCAGCTTCTCTCCTTCCACCAGGCCCCTATTGCATCTGTTCAGGCCATGTCTATTAAAAAACTGGACTCTGCAGCCAAGAGGACAGCAAGAGATGGATGATGCTGGCGTGCAGCCACTTCAGAGGACAGAGGCAGATCAGGCTGCTGTGGACAGAGACAGACTAATGAAACCTGCAGGACTGGCATGCAATTACCTTGTTTGCCAAACTCATTATAGAGAAGTCACAGATTTCCAGTGTGCTGCCCCTGGCCTCGAAGATGAAGCTGTCAGCTGGACTATGAAAAGTTCCAAGCCAAATTCAGGTAGGTTTGAAAAAGTTGGTTTGCTTGGCCTGGCTGAGACCAAGGTCTGGTCCCTCACATCTGATCCATCCCCAGGATCACTCAGGGTGGCCTCAGGGGTACCGAGTTGCATGAGAGCACATTGACCCTCACTGTGCTGCTCCGAAACTTGGCAGAGCCACACACTGCAGCAGCATCGTCAACCCAGCCTGCGTGCCTCATAGTTCAAACCTTGCTGATTCTTAAAAAACACAAAGTACAAGTGTGGGAGTCCAAGCCAAGTCTGACTGAACAGTGTTAGCATGAAAACCAGCAAAATCCATGGCATGAAAAACCCCTTTTGTCTCAACAAAGAAATGCAGCAGTATGTGGATTATTTGAAGAAATGTGTGTATTTCAGATAGCAGATACTATTTTGGCCTTGGCCCATTGGTTGAAGTCCAGTTACAATTTCTCAGGGAGATGCTGGGCCATGGCTTAAGGCAGAACCCAGGTACAAAATCCTTTACAAGAGCTGCAGAAAAGAAACTGTCGGTAGTGCCAAACAGTTTCCAAGCCCCAAGACTATGGGTACATACTCCTGAGTGTCATCTACTGATATTTACCCATTAACTCCTTACCCACAGGCATGCAGGTCCTTGTCCCCGGATGTCCCTCCAGCTGCTCTGGCCTGGTCACCTCCATGGTGGTGTGGGCTTATCCTGACCCACTGCCCTTTGGTGGGTAGGTGGAAAGCAGGATTTAAGTAAGCAGCTCTGATGGTGATGTGCATAGACTTGTATTAGCGCCAGCCTTGGGATTTCTGTTGGTGAGATGGTCCCAGCCACTGCTCGTTCACAGTCGGCAGACAGCAGCCTGTAGCCTGAGCAGGCAGCCTGGGGAGCTGTGTCAGAGACAGCAAAATGCACTGAAACATATATTATGGCCATGAAGGCTTGTTTGTAGGACTTGCCCCAGTGATGGACTGTTATGGGAAGTGACACATTGATGTTGAAAGCCTTAAATGTTCCTCAGGCATATTGACAAAACTGCATGCTTCTCCTTAGGCTACTGAACCAACAGGGAAGAGAATGTTTTCTTTCAGCTAATAAAACATGATTTTAGTTGTTTTTATTTTGTTTTACTTATGCTGCTGCTGCTGTGGAAAAACAGCCCATCCTCTTGGGGTGCATCAGTAGCTGCAAGCATGTTACCCATCATCTCATTATATCCTCAGGGGTTTTCCTGGATGCATCCTACCTCACTTCACCCTCACTATGGTTTTGATGCTGGTGCTACGTGCTTACTGTCCTTTATCCATCAGGTAAGTTGTCTGATCTGCTTCAGGTGAGGACAGAAACTCCAGCCCCAGCGAGCAATGATGGTGACCCTAAGTCAGCATCAGCTCCTTGCACCCTGCAAGGCTCAGGCAACCTCCTGACCAGCTACTTTCTCTTCCTCTGCTTAATCCCATGTTTACCTGCCGGTTCAGATGAAACCGCAGCAGGACACTACAGGAACCAGTCACGTTTCATTATTCAGCTGTAAAAGGCAAACACCAGAGCTCTCCACAGAATCTCAGCATGGAATTTCAGAGGAAAAAAGTGATCTTGTCTTCCCATTTTACTCCTCAAAAGTAGTAACAGCCCAATGTAACACATATGTAACTTCAAGGAACCCTATACAAGTGCTACTGGGAATCAAAGCTGTCTCTAGATATTTGGAAATGCCTTACTCAATATGATGTGTGTAACTTTAAATTAGCTTATGCAGTTATGTGTGTATGTGGCTACACACAGTGCTTTCTGCCAAAGTTTTGCTTTGCTTAGTGTTTGGGCAACCCTGCAGTGTTTCTCCATGTTCTCTTTGGGTTCTTCTTCACAGAGCCTGTGTAGGATTCAGGATCATTGGTTCCTACCTGTACTTCCCTGTGGTACCTGTGCTTCTTGGTCATGATTAGATTCTTTATTATTATTTTTTAAATTATTTCCCAGACACATTGTACAGTGTCTTATTTTATAATTGAGGAACTGAGGCACAGAAGAGCTGTGAACAGTATCCACTGATTTTTCTTCTTCCAACTTGAAAACTGCTGGGGGTGTTTAATAATAAATAATAGTATTTAATAATAATAATAATAATA
>NW_010172258.1:0-7101 GCF_000695765.1 Mesitornis unicolor | reverse complement strand
TATTTATTTATTTATTATAGACTGAGGGCAGGTAAGATTCATTTTTCAGCTTTCTGAGTTTAGAGAAAAATGAAAAAATACATATTTGTTTTTGTGGTGGAGACCCGTGCAGGTGTACAGTCGTATACCAACAAAGAGAACAAGCAATTTGTGTCTGGCTTTTCCAGCCTGGTGAAGGAAGGAAGCCTTGAATTGCTTTTATTCACATTGCTCCAGTGCATTTAGAAACCAAAGACTGTACTGATCACAAGACAGGTTGGTAAAGGCGCTTCTATGATCATGTTACACTGTGATTTCTTCACTATGAGGAAAATTTTCATGAAAGACATGACATGACTGATTTGTCCATCTAAAATGGCATAAATTATTTTGAACAGAGTAAAAAATTTCATCCCATAGAATATATATATATATATAGCTGTATATGATTTTTTGATGTGTCAATACAGTGTGTGTGTGCGCGCGTGTGTGTGTGCATTTGCATATTAAGCTTGCGCTCAGACTTTGTTCTTCCTTTCTAGACACAGCCACCAGAATCAGTGCAGAAAGGTTAAGGCATATCCTTAGTTTTGTCTGTCACTGTATGTGTCTTTGTATATGTGTTTACTTAAATATGTAACACTGCAAAATTGAAGAACTCAGTATCAATAATTAGTTATCAATAGAATATTGTTCATCTTTTTATTTGAAAAGGAAGAGTACAAAGATCAAAAGGAATGGGTGAACTCTTTGTTCACCGTGGGTTTTTTGTACTGTTGTCTTCATTAAAACACTTCATCCATTAATTTTTTGATTGCAAAACAGCAGAGCAGAACTCCAAAATAGGGTTTTTACAAAACCTTCATTGAAGAAGTAAGCTTAAACTAATGGCTCTGGGTCTTCTTTGCCTCTGCTGTTAAATAACTAACATTTATTTGATTGAAGCAATATCTGGTGTTATTTGATAGCTTTCCTTTAACAAGGTCTGCAATAAATGTATTATAAAATACTATACGTGTATATGTATGTAGATGTTTCAGTCTTTGGCATGGTCCTTCGTCTAATGCCTTTATCAGCTCCTACATACAAAATGTCAAAGGTTTATAATTGTTGAGTTCATATGCTGTAAATGTAGCCATGGTTTCCGTTTTTAATAGTTGAGGGTTTTTTATTTTGTATCAGTATGTAATAATTTGATTGCTTGAGCTCTGACTTTGTTCTTCTATTCATTGCCTACCAGGACCACTGTGGAGAGGCTAGGGCTTAGGTGTGCTGTTGATGCTTCATGCAGATGCGAAAAGAAGAAAAAAAAATAGAGTAACTACTTAAGCCTGGAGATTTGAGCAGCAGTCTCAGAGCAGTCTGGTTTAGGGTGGTGTGTGGTGGGGTTTTTTTCCTTCTCTTTTTTTTTATTTTAATCAAGATTTTACTGTATTTTCTTTTTTTCCCTCAGGGCTAGAACCTTGCACTCATACAGCACTTCACACAGTGGGACCTTGATCCTGACCGGGACCTCTGAGTGCTACCATTATACAAATAATAATAAAATGAAGCAGAACAAAACAGGAGCCCTGTGGGTTGGTTTTTAATGCTCCTATCTCTTCTTCATCAAAATTAAACCAATTGAAAGATAACACTGAGCAGGGGATGTTTTTTTTTATTTTGACTGATTGTACATTTTCATAACGCACACATCACAAAATGAGTGCATGACTCATTTTCAAAAAGAAATGATAACACTGGATTTGCCTGGTTTTACTAGGCAGGCTGCTATGCATACATTGTTTGGTGGCATCCTATTCTTCTGGAAAAACAGTAATTTTTAAAGGGATTTAATGTTATGAGAAAATGCTCACTTTTTAATTGCTATTATCATATTATTTTAACAATTGTAGTCTGTTAAACAAATCCACCAAAAAAATGCTTAATACCACAAAACCAGATTGAGCTACATTTATGAAATTTACAGATTACCTAAAATGCGAGGAGTTAATTACAGTCTGCTTTCCCTGGCATGTCAGCTTGATTAAATTTGGAGTTCCAAGATGAATTGGCCCAAATTCATTAGTGTTCCCTGGGTGCATATGTTGGTCAAGGTCAAGCAAAGCACATTGACTGTAGTGTTAGTCAGGAGGGGGAAGGGTTTCTAAAGAAGGTGGACTCTTAAAAGGTCTGGGGTTGCAGCAAGAAACTTTGATACTTTTTAACTTAATAAATCTTGACAGCCTAATCATGGCTAAGCCTTTGCAGTGTTATTGGTACAGATGGCAAAGCTAGACATATTTAAAGAGATCTCAGGAGCTAGTGGCAGGAGAGCATTGAATCCAAATGCACTGTTGGGCTCTCAGAGAAAGTGCAAGAAGGGAGGATAAAAAGCTACACAGCATTTCCATCTCTTGACATCTCCAACAGCCTCAGATACAAAATATGATAAGGCTCCTGCTGAGCTAATAAGCCCAACAAATGTCTGTGTCCATGAAGTAGATGAAGTGGGATCAAGTAGTTGGGGGCTGCTGTATGAAAATAAGCCAGCACCTAGGGTATAATGGCACTGTAGAAAGCTGCAAGGTCAGGCTGATGACAGAAACACTGGCTAAGTAGAGACCCCATCAGTAAAACAGGTTTGCCTGCTGGATCTGAGCCACATAACTATTAAAAAAAAAATCCCTATGTTTCAGAAAACTCATCTAGTTTAGTAAATAAAGGGACAGGGTTTGGTTTGTTGTATGAAAAACTGCAACTGTTGCCTAATTATTGTCATATAGATTGTATAATGAATAATTTCTCTGCAAAAATATTACATCAGAACAAACCTGAAAAGAGAATTTGACTGCAAACTAAAGGAGATTTTTGAAGAAAGCAGTAGTATCAGATGAACTATAGATTTGTTCATGGCCTGCTGGCATGTTCCACAGTTTTTATCTTGATTTTGTGTTCATCAAGTATGTCTCTATTTATCTCACTCTTAAATAGAGCTCTATGTGTTCCAATAAAATAATTTAAGCTGAAGTAATGCTGGACATAAGAGAGTGCTAAATGCAGCTCCTTTCATATGCAAAGAAAAATAAAGACCTACCTTGCTGAAATAGCATTAAAATAATAGTTAGGCAGTGCTTGGAATTTCGGGAACAGGTCAAGCTGTTACATTAATTCTTAAGGTATCATATTCACTTAGTGCTACTTGTAAGGATGTGTTTGAAAAGTACAAAACTTTCTAAATAACATGTATATTTGTTTATTACATTTGGGAGACGATGTAAAAAATCTGACAGCATGCCACAAAGGTCATACCTATAATTCCTTTTAATTTAACTGTGTGATGCTTTAAATTTATGCAAACATAATTATTGCTAAATTCCAGTGTGCAGTACATGTTCTACTGAAGCCAAAACAAGCCAGATCTGGTCCTATGAGTAACAACTCAGTATAACAGTTATACCGAAAATAAATCGGTAGTGATAGATGATGAATATTTATGATTGTTTCTCTCCTACCATTTTAATCATTTACAGATATTTTCAGTTTTCATCCAGTAGAAGTACGACTGAACGCAATGCCTCCCCTGGAGTCTTAAGGAGGATGCATAATAATGTGGCAACCAACCTCCTTCCCTCCACTCAGGGCTGGGTAATACATCACATGCACACGCTTGCATTGGGATGCAGAACTGCGCTGCTCAGCAGGAGCTCCAGGAGGCATGGTGCCTCAGGCAGGCACAGTGTCTCCTGGAGCTCTGCGGCGGCATGTGGAGAAGTGCATTGGCTGCTCCAGCCTTTGAGGCTGCAGCGTGTTGCTCCTGCCTACCCCCAGCCAGATCTGCTGTGCAGGGCAGAGGGGACAGCGAGGTGACCTGGTCCCCTCCCACCCCTGCTACCACTGAGGAGGAAATCTGTGACAGAGCCTTGTACAGTCTGAGCAAGGGCTGCTATTCTGTTTGAACCTTCTGTGGTTGTGCAAACTGGAGGGGTACCACCTGTTAGTCCCCCTCTTCTCTGTGGCTTTTTATTTGGATTAGGTTTGTAGGTGGGCTGCCACTCACTTTAACAGCTCATGTCTCCCTCCCCGCCTTTCATTTCCATCTTGCATGCACATGACAGTATTTTTTCTGCTGTGCCAAGCATCCCAGTCTATATCTTCCCATTTATCACAGAAACATCTCTCTACCTTTTTACTGTACACCACCTCCCAATCAGCAAAAAGCCCAGAAGCAATAACATATTTAAAGTACTCTGCCAGAGCATTTTCATTGCCTAATGGTGAAGGAGAAGAGGAAGTGTAGAAGTTGGGGGACAGAGGAGTAGGAAAAGACTGGATCTCCTTTGTATCACACCCAGATCATTATCAGGTTCTGAGCACAAACAGGGGGGCTGGAAACCAAACAATATATAAAACATCTCTGGTACCAGAAGAGAGAGACTTAGAGTTCCACCTCATGTATCCACCTGAAATGAGCACTGTAAAGGTCTAGTCCTGTCTTACATGGGTCAGAAAACACACTGACTTCATGTCCTTCGAAATGGTCTCTCAGTGCACTGAAAGCTGTAAGAAGCAGCCAGCAGTGAATGGGATGGAAAACTATATGTAGACAAGTGGCACAGCTTTGCAGCAAATTCAAATTGAACCTTACACAATACAAATGGTGTTGTGATCCCAGACAGAGGGCTGGGCTTGCAAGGTGAGACAGATATAGAAGTTAATAAAATACCAATTATTAACTAACTGGGCATTGCAGTTTATGTTGTTCAGAGAAGCAGACTCATTTCACCTTTTAAGCTGAACCAGAAAATGGAACACAGTGGGTAACACCATTAAAACTAAATGCATGAGATAAAGAATCAGTGTTTAGCTTCGCTGTGGGTTATCTGGTCCATCACAAAACTCCACAAGTGACAAGTGAGTTGTAAAGATAGAAGAGACGTGTTCTGGCTTAGCAGCAAGTGCAAAGAAGGAGATGCTGAAAGGACAGAGGACAAAAAGAGAGAGACAAGGGATAGTTTGCTAGATATCTCCTTTGCTTGGTTGAAAATGTTGTTGCTAGTGCAGCCCAGTTACTTAAATCTGCCTGAATTTCTGCTGCTACAGTTCCTGTAGGTTGTAATCAATCTATATATCACACTGAAAAGCCATGGCTTGTTCTTTCAGCCCTGCTCACCATACTTCCTTTTCCTGAAGCAAGAGTTCATGAAGATTTTTCACCTGCTATTTACAGTCATTGAATCTCAAATAGATAATTTCAGGTAGATGATCTCATTCTAGCCTCAGTGCATCTCTTAAAGATTCACAGGGCTGAACTGTAACAATTCAGACAGCAGCACACAGGTTTATCTTGAATCAGAACTGATCCATTTCATCTCAGTGTTAACGTCAGCTTTTTTTTCATGCGGAAAAGATGATCATGAGGATCATGAAAAGAGGGGGAATGTCTTAGAAAAAATTCTTAATTGATGACTTTTTGGTATTTATGTTTTTAATTGGTGGTGGGGGGAAAAACTTATTTGTAATAAAAATGAAGTAATTGACTTCAACATTTATGCAGTAGCTGTGGTTTTCCACCTCTGTCACAGCAGAGATTTAACCTGGAAAAAAGTCTGAGGAAGAATTATTTTAGGAATGATTTGTGGTCAGCCGTGACAGGTAATGTCAATGGTTATTCTACCCATGAAGCTTGTACCTGTGGTAAAAGGAGAATTATATTTTAAGAACTATGTTTTGAAGAACAACCTGTAGATATTTAGTATTGAAAAAAGGAAGAGACATATTTAGCTGCAGGCACTGTCACCTAAGAAACAGTGGTAGATTGCTTCCTAAAACACAGAAAGATTTCAGGAAAAAACTCAGGATGGATCTACTCTCATTTTATAGAATACCTCTTAAAACTTGTTAAAGCATGGATAGAAAAGTTGCATTAATAAGGTCATATTATTAATATTATTATTAATATTATTTGGTACACTTTTGCAGAAATAATTTGGTACACTTTTGCAGAAATAATTTGGTACTTACTTTCGTTCTTCTTTCTAGCAGCAGTTGAATAAGTTGTAAAATGAAGTCACTCATTCCCTCTCTATGAATATTTCTGAATTAGTTTAATATGATTCTGAAGAAGCAACTTCCTAGGGTCATAGTCAGTATAGTTTAGTCTGCCTAAATCTTTCATTGTGTAGGGATTTAGGAAGACTAAAACAATTACCATCTCTTCTTGTGCTAAGGAGTTAAGGGCCAGCAGGTGTGAAATCCTAGGGTGGACAGCATCCTCAGTGCAACCGAGGGCCAAGGTTTATTGTTTGTTTTTGTGCATCACCTAGCTGAATAAGTAAGCTCTATGTGCGAAGAAGGAGAACATACAGTCATCTAGAAAGGGAAGAAATGAGTTGGAGGTTCCCAGGGTGCTATTCAATCCCACTGAGAATGCCACAGGAAAATGAAATCCCTTTTTTGTCTCTAATTCATACACTTTATCTGCTAAAATGCTAAGTTAGGGCTGAGAAAGACCACGTGCATGTGAGCTCCCTGCTTTGCTGCGGAGTGACACAGGACAATGGCATCACTGTGCAACAAGTGCATGAAAGCAGTGCAACTGACTGCCCCAAATGCTGGCAAATGCATTATAATAAAAATACAGAGAGCGTTTTTCCCTGCTGCCAGTTCATTACAAAATTTTCAGTTAGGATAGAATTTCTAAGCCTAATTTTCCAATTGACTGTCTCTTTTGAAGAACGTAGATTCCTTTTGCATACGTCCTTTTGTAGGGTGATATGGCACATTAAAGAAATTTGGCTAATTCCAGAGAAAAATTGATTAAAAAATCAGTAATACACTAAAAGCTTCACTAAAACAGGCTGCAAAACAACTAATATACATTCTGTTTAAGTTTATTAATTTGAATAACTGTAGAAATGAATGAGTGTAAATGAAAACACAGAAGAGCATTTTGCTAT
Source organism: Mesitornis unicolor (assembly GCF_000695765.1). Taxonomy (NCBI): domain Eukaryota; kingdom Metazoa; phylum Chordata; class Aves; order Mesitornithiformes; family Mesitornithidae; genus Mesitornis; species Mesitornis unicolor. Next base: position 184 of record NW_010172258.1, on the reverse strand, counting down.
CATAGCAAATACTTTATCTAGCTATTAATTTAAGAGTACATAGTTTTTTAAATGATAGGTAAGAACAATAACATAGAATAAATTATATTATACAAATATATTAACATAATTGATAGCTTAAATATATAAAATATTAATGTCTCCAGTATAATTCATATATATGTATATATATGTATATATATGT
>NW_010172257.1:0-1299 GCF_000695765.1 Mesitornis unicolor | reverse complement strand
GACTCTTTCAAGCACTTCCTGTTCTTCTTGAACTGGGGAGCCCAGAGCTGGACCCAGTTTCCAGCTGTGGCCTCCCCAGGGCAGAGCAGAGCAGAGCAGAGGGGCAGGAGAACCTCTCTGCCCTCCAACCACCCCTTCTCCTCCACCCCACGATGGCCTTGGCCTTCTTGCCCACCAGGGCACATTGCTGCCTCCTGGGCATCTGCTGCCACCAGCACCCCCAGCTCCTTTCCAGCCACTGGGCCCCAAGCCTGCAGCGTCCATGGGGTTGTTGTGAGACAAGGGCAGGACCCGGCCCTTGGCCTTGGTGAAGCTCATTTCACTCTCTGCCTCCATGGGAAAGTGTAATTAAAGAGAGTTTTGGTGAAGCCAGTGAAATTTTGTCTGAAGTGCCTTTCTGAGCCGGGATCTTGGGGAAGATGATAAATGGATTTTGTCCAGCACCTTAACAAGACCAAATGGCGCATTCAGGCTAAGGGCATTGAGAGGTAAATGCCCTTATTAAGTAGAAAATTCACATTTTTATGGATAGGGGAAGTAGAGGAAATAACATGTTTGCAGCTTAACTATAATTATACAATGAGTTGACATTACAACAGGGAATAAAGTGGCAGTGTCCTGATCTTTATCCTCATGATTTAACTGCTGGGCCTTGCTTCAAGGTTAATAAAACACGCTGTTTGCATGTGATAACTTGTGTAAGATTCCCACTTAACGAACACAGTTTCAGATGGTTTTATTAGGTTATATATATAAGCACATACATGTCTGATCTTGCTAATCATGATTCTTTGTTTTTCTCAGTGGAGTTGAGGCAACCAGTACCAGTTTTTTCCCTTCTAAGGAAGCGTGTTGTCAGAATTCCTGAAGAACCCCTGTAATAGGGTAATTAACACAAAATGCAATCAGATCAGCTGTAATTCTGGTAGATAAAAGATACCATTGAATGTTTCAGTATACGAGTACTCAAATGCTTGGCAGCATTGGTGATTTTACACGGTTAGCTGAGTAACGGATGTGCGAATACGCGGTGAATATTGGGGATAATGGAAATGGCTTTTTATGAAAAATATTACAATATTCAGATTATCTGTTCAAGAACAGCCTAGAAAGAATTACAGCTGCTGATGCTGAAGACTTAGAAAGCTTGTAGACATTGTAAGGTTTGCCATGTAGAATGTAGAAACCCTGGAGGCAGCGGTGCTGGAGTGTCCTGCTGTATAAATCGACCTTTTAACGCCTAAGTTGGTCTTGTGCAGAATGAGAATTGCATTTTATCACAGAATCACAGAATCCCAG
>NW_010172256.1:0-7716 GCF_000695765.1 Mesitornis unicolor | reverse complement strand
CTGAGCTGGCCAGGGTACTGACCCGGCCCGGGACCGACCCGCCCGGGGCACCGCCCGGGGCTGCCGGCTTTGGAAACTATTTGACGTCCTCTGGGGCTCCCACATCTGGAGTTCTTCTGTCGCACTTCTGGCAGGAGCCGCTTGCTTTCGTGTTTTGTTGGGTGGCTTATTCTTTTTTTTGTTTAAAATAACTCTTTCAGTTGGCGTTGAGGAAGGCAGTGTCCTCCTGGAGCTCCCATACGGGACTGCCCTGCCCAGTGCCTCATGGAGTATCCTTCTCCTTGTGTTCCTTGCTTCTTTCTCTTTTCTGTCTCCTCCTTTAAGATTTGAGGGCTGCAGGCTCCTTGCTGGCTGTTTCTCTTGAGTTGCTCTTGCTGAGATTATCTCTGAGCCTCCAGCAGCTGTGGCCTCCCACCCCTCTTCCAGTTTCAGAAAAGCAGTGTAGAGGTGCCCTCTTTGGGGATCTCCATATGCCAGTCCTCTGCCCACTGTTTAAGCTGAAGTGATAATGAATGTAGAGTCCACCTCCATTTCTGGGTCTTGGCTGCATTTCTTGTGTCCTTCATCAATCTGAGAAGCCAGCACCTTGCATGTCTTGCCTCTGGTTCCTGAATGACTGCAGTGACAGCTCTCTGAGAACCTCATTAAGATGACTGCCAGAGAGTGCCCCCAGCTTCTGTGCCCTGCACGCCTTTTCCCAGACCCCAACATCTAAAGAAACACCAGGGATTTGTCTGAATGTGGCTTGACTTCCGTGTGCTAATCCCTGTCATAGCAGCTCCATCACCTAAGGACACTGCTTCTGCCCCTTGTTCCTAGGTCTGGTCTTCTGTCATTTATTCCCCAGCTCTGCAGACAGTGCACACAGGACCACCCCTTGCCCAACCGTGTGCTTGCTGTGACCTGTGGTCCCTGAAGATGAAGATAAGGGTGTTACACCAGACTGGCCGCCACGTCCCCTTTCACTCTCCAAGGTGCTGTCCCAGCCCCTGACCAGGAATGCAGGGACCTCGGTCCTAGGCCAATGGTTCCTCCACATGGATCCACATTGGCCCAGGTTTGTATTTGAGGAACCTTCCATCCCTTTTAGGAAACAAACTTGTTTTGACCCAGCCTGGACTCCCTTATAGCAGTTTGAAGAGAATTGGAGACAGTGTATTGACCATCTAGTTTCAAGCCTTTCTGCCTCTCAGTCTTCTCTTCTGCCAGGGCCTCCTTGATGTGTTTTTGCCCCATTTTTCCTTGGTGTACAACCATTGTGTTCAGTTCTGTAGGAAAGGAAATCCATCACCCAGGAAGGTGAATAACTATGCGTGAGCTCCAGGTGACACCAGTAGCTGCAGTAACTTCCTGGTGTGGGAGAGTGATAAGGTTGTGTTTCTCAATCTGTAGTTCTCCAAATATCTCATGCAACAGGGGTTCAGGATTGTATCATCATACTATTTCATTAGTTGGGCAGAATTTGGGTAGGCTCAAGTCTTACTGAGTGTCTACCTAAGAGGTTGTGCACCAAAAGCATATGGTTGGAGTGTATGCGCACATTATCTGTGGAGGAGCATTATTTCTTCCTCTTGCTCCATCTCACCTCTCCACATTGGAGCCTCTGTGCTGAATGTGGAACTACTGACCCATGTTTTTATCCCAGTTGGATGCTGCTCTGTCTCCACTCCTGAGCATGCTAGCTCTAGCTGTGGGTGGAGAAGAGGACTCGTGTCCCTAACTACAGAACACAAGGGCTTTGATGGCATTACTGTTCTGAGCAGTCTTTTTTGGGCAGGCTGTAGAGAAGCTGTGTTAATCCCAAACAATGCAGTAAAGAGACAGAGCCCAGCCTGGGCAAGACAAACACAGTGACTCTAGGATGAAGCTCAGAGAGAGGAATGAAATGTGGCCTCCAGTCCCCCCCACCCCATCTTTGGAGGCGGTTCCTTGCCAGCCCAAGACATACCAGAGCTTTGAACTTGGGTTTGCTGAACCTGAGATTTGACACCTTGAAAGACAGGAGCATAGCTATTGGAAACAACTTTGGTGTTCCTCAATGTGCATGATGATAGTGGAGCTGGAGAGTGTTTGAGGAGCAAGACGTGACTCTCTTCTGACAATAAGCTCCTTCAGAAACTTCTAGCTAGATGGGAATTAAATCCAGCAAAGCACAACCTTGTGATGCAAAGGGTGACTTCATGCAATGTAATGGAAGAACTCCAACTTCCATCCTTCCTTATCAGTGCTGGCTGCCTAAAGTTTTGTAAGAATTTGACACAGCATATGGTGCCTGTGGATCTGAGCACGTTATAGAGTTTGTTAAACTTGGAAAGGGACCTTGCAAGGACTAGTTTGCACCACTCCTCTCCTGTTTAGATACAGGACACATTTTATTTGATTCTTGTTCTGTCCTGCTACCCACATCTTTCCATTTCCCCAGCAGGTGAGTAGTTCTAGGGGAAAGAATATCATATTCCTGTTTCACAGTATGACTTATAAAATGCTCATATGAAGAGAAAACAATTGTTAAATAACCCCTCTAACTCCCAAATTGAATGTCAGGAGTTAGAAGGGTACAGGAGTTAGAAGAGTACAGAGACCTGTTCAGAGAGTCATAAGCCATGCTGACCTAACTCTAGCTGTGATAGCTGCAGTGAGGATAAACACGGTGAGAACAAGCCTTCTCCATCATCCCTTTGACAGGCAAGGGTAAATGGAAGCCAGGAGTCACCAGAATGGGATTTAGTCTTCTCATTATTTAGTGTCAAACACACCAGTTACAGGGTCATAATATAAATGCTGGGAGACTTTTTCACCTTCCTGCAAGAGAGGGGTCATCATTGTAAGAGATCAACTACTAGGCAGGTGAAAGATGGAAGGGGCAGTAGGTTATGTTAGCACATTAAGGTCAAGGACTTGAACTTTCTGTGGGAGAAGAGAAGACTTAAACAGAGGACGGTCATTGGATAGGTGGATTCCAGGGGTTTAGGCCCTTTTTTGGTGTTGCTCGTGCTGAGTGATGGTTGTGTGGCTGTCATGTTGGCTGGTGCTGATCCAAGCATCTGGTGAAAATGAAAGCTGAGGTTTGGCCATCTCCCTTTTTTCTTTCCCTTTTGCTGTAGACATTGTTCGCAGCGACATTGCCCTGGATAAGCAGAAAGGCTGTAAGATCGCCCAGCATCCTGACATAATGTTGGAGCTACAGAGGGAAAAGGCAGCTCAGATGCACTTGGTTTTGTTAAAGGAGCAGTTTTCAAACACATACAGCAACCTCACATTAACAGGTAAGGCTGCAAGACCAGCTCTGGAGCCAGGAGCTGGGGTTAGTCTGTGCTAACTCACAGGTGTATCAAAACCCTCGAGTGCTCCCTATCTGTATGAATCAGCATCTCTCCGGCTGCCTCTGTTTCCTACCAAGATTACTGGGTGTTGGGAGGGAAAGGACCTGCAGGAAATCATGGTGGACTCATAAGGCCTCCGCAGCTGGCATCTATGCTGACACTCCAGATTTGGTGCCCCTGGACAGGACGTTTTCTACAGTCTGACCTAAGCAGAATGCCATGGCACGTGAAGTGCTGGAGAAATATCCCTGCTATCTGTTCATGTCGATGGGGCTGCAGCAATTACTAAATTTGGAGTCCTTTAAGCTGCAGCTGATTTTTTTTCTTTCCAGAGCATGCACTTTGTGTGAACCCAGTAAATATTAAAGAGCAAATATAAAGGGATAATGGCCCAGACAGAGATGAGAGGATTCTCTTTTTCTGGCAACTGTTTGTATTATCCAGGGAACAGAATCTTGAAGGATGGAGGAGACTGCCACATTTTGGATACACATTTAATGGTGCTTGTAAAGGACTGATGTCTTCAGGCAGTGAGTGGGCAGAAGGATGGGATCCCAGCAGCCAGCAGTGTCCTTTCATAGCTGTTCTCCTTATCACTACAGCTGGATGAGCCACAGACGATGGCAAGGAGGAAGAGACAAATAAATCAAACAAGATCCCCTTCTTGTCTTGCTGGGTCCTTTTCCTGTGAAAGGCAGGAGGCATCTGATTTTTATGGGAGGGTGGGCCCCATGCTCTGGCTGGGGAGGAGATGGCGAGCCCCGTGATGGCCCTTGCCTGCTGCTGGCCTGGGACAGGCAAGTGGGTCCTGCAAACCTCCCCTCACCACCCTTTGCTGCCAACCCTAATTCAGTGTTCAGCCCCTGCCCTGAAGCCAGCACACGTCTGCATCCTCACTAGTGCAGCTCTGGCTCTCCTGGGGACATCGTCTGTGTTGGACCTCTCAGGGACCCTGCAGGGGTGGGATGGTGATACCAGGGCTAGAAGGGGGCTGGTGGGCACTGGGGCCATGAGTGTCGCTGAATCATATCATTCCTGAAAGCCTAACATTTAAATGGGATCCTCAGAGCCGTTTCTCATTCTCTGTAACGTAATCCACTTGGCTGTTTATTCCCAGTACAACTGCTGGAATCAACATTGTCAGCTTTTCCCCTGACAACTTGCTTACTTTCCACTAAACAAACTTCCCTTGAGAAGAGAAGCTGCTCTCCCCTATCCTCCTTCCCTTGCTGCTTCAAAAGCTCTCTGGCATTGCTCACATTTTTTGCAGAACCTGCAGAGCAGAGGTGCTACCTGGTTATCAGCTCAGCTCTTAGCCTTTCCAAGTGTGTTTACAGAATAGTTCAGAAGGTTTTAGCTCTAACTCTTCAGGAGAGAGAGAGCAATTTCACTAGAATATTACTCAAAGAACTATTTTAATGTCCTTTAACTCCCTCTGAATGTGAGCAGAGCAACTTCATAATTGTTATGAAGTTTAATCTTTTATTTCATAGACATAGTCTGAGAACATGGACTCTAGACAGCTAAGCATAATATTTAACTGGAACTCTACTAACTTGTGTAAATATTTCCCTTCTCCGTGATGGATCTGGTGGTTGGGGTGGGCAGAGGGGCTGTACAGCTGTTGCAAAGGGCATTCTTTACCTTCAGAATTCAATCAGCCAGAGTTTGCTTGAGGACTTCTTTTTCTTCTGCTCAGTGTTTTAGTACAGTGCTGTAGAGAGTCCCTAGATCTGCTGCAAAGTACATAGGGGTGAGTTTCAGGAGCAAGGATCCAGACCTGGTTTGGGGAGGGATAGTGACAGGCTGAGTTTGCAGAGCTGGAGTATCCAGGGGATCCCTGCGAACAGGGTTTCATTCCTGAAGGTCTATATCCAGGAGTCACCTGGCCTCATGCAGTGCATAGACTGTGGATGACCCCCAATACTCAGTGTCCAACCTAGACTGCAGGAATATTCAGCCCCACGCCTCTGAGAGGGGCTCCTGCTACTGCTAGTTCCTACAGAACTTTAATTATACCTAAGAAATGTAAATGGAATATCTTGTTCACACTCATGCAAGAATAAAGAGGCTTTACAATGGGATAGCTACTCTAGGAGAGCTTGGGAGTAGGAATATCATCATGAGGCATCTTTATTCCCGTACTACTACTCCTACCACTGTAGTGATTTGGATAAAAATTTCCCTTCTCTTCCTCGTCCTTGCAGATGACACAGTTACACAAGCAACTTGAAAGACTATAGATCAGGCCTCCCACACTGTCTGCAAGTGTGGGCAAGTGATATTGCCATCAAACTTCCACACAGTATCCTCATGGCTTTAGGAATAAAAGCTCTTACAGTGCAGGGAGTGTGATTCTGCAGTCCCTGTGGCATCAATGTAAATCAGGGGCTTTTTCAAATCTATTCTCCAGTTGCACATGGTTCCCAGTGTGTTCCTTAGTGATCTGGCAGGGCTGTGGTTTTGCACTGGGATTTAGGCTGCTCCCAGCAGCAGGTACCTCCAAGGAAAAAGGGTGTCTTGAAATGTGCTTTTCTGTGCTAAGACATAACTGAGACTGAGTGAAACCAGGCAGTCTTTCTGGCTCTCATTCCTCCATGAACACATGTTAGACTCTGGCTTAGGCCACTTTGGTTTCTCTAGACAAGTATGAGCTTTCCTCGGCTCCTGTCTGCAGGCTGTCTCTTGCATCTTGCATTTGCTTTCTATACGTGATCTTTCTAGGTTTACCGAGCTGGTCTCTCTGAGGCGAGTGATAGTCTTTGATCTGTCACAGTACTATTTAAATGCTGTATAACATTTGGAGGCTTATTAATCTTCACTGCTTCCCTCTTGGTGCTCAGAGATAGGTATCTCGTTTCACAGATCAGCATCTCTGATGCTCTCGGGTAAACCCATGGTAGACCAGGGGAGCGTGCACAGCATTGCCTTCTCTTCTCTGGGAACTGCCTTTCTTAGCTCACAGTGGGATAGGAGAGGAGGAGGAGTCGTCTGTCACTGGAAACACTTCCCTGCTCCTTCCCAGTTGAATAAGTGGGAGCAAACAGTGACTCTTTTATGGCTTGTATTGGCAAGAATAGAAATTACAATGGTCACAGCAGGCTCCCCTCCTTTGTAGCCCTGATGAGAATTGTCCAGATGACAGCAAAGTGATTTTGGGGCCCTGGAGCTGAGGGGTAAATAGAATCATAGAATGTTTAGGGTTGGAAGGGACCTTTAAAGATCATCCAGTCCAACCACCCCTGCAGTAAGGAGGGACAACGTTACCAGATCGGGTTGCTCAGAGCCCCATCAAGTCTGACCTTGAATGTCTCCAGGGATGGGGCCTCTACCACCTCTCTGGGCAACCTGTTTCAGGCAGTGGGTGAGGAACTGCCTGGGGCAGTGAAGACACAATGTGCATGCAGGTTTTAGGGAGCGAGATTGTGGAGAGTGGGGTAGCAGCAGGCAGAGCTTTGACAGATTAAATCTGAGACCCTCAGTCTGTAGTGCCAGTTTGGGCTGGGTTCATGTACTACATTTGTATTTTAAAATACTGGATATCCAGGTTTCTGTACTGTTATTAAGTATAGCCTGTTAAGTCAAATGGAAGAGGGAATTGCTTGGGTCAATAGACATATGTGAAAAACTCCCCCCTGTATTTACAGGAAGTGTTAAGTGTAACTGAGCTTCCCAAGATACAAGGACAAACCATAAATTCGCTGCTAGGAGTTCTCATCCTAAGGAAACAAAACAATGTCACACTTCTCATTCTGAAGAGTGAAAACCTCTCTCTTCTTTCTGCTCTACCTTCTGCTTGAAGCTACAACACAGATCACTGCCTCAAGAGACTAGTGATGACAGCTCTCCAGCCAGTCCTACCACACCACATCTACACTGAAAAGCCAGCAAGAAGACTGCAGAATGGCTAGTGAGAACCTCCCCTCTCTCATATAATGTGGCCCAGCCTCTAGAAGCAATGGCTAAGGGAGGGAGGAGACCTTCCCCACAGGGTACATAATGCTCCGAGTTGACCCACTGTGGTCCCACCCTGCTGAGGGTGTTAGCAGAAGACCTCTTCCAGCTGCACTGAGAGAGACTTGGGGAGATAAAAATCAGGTGGGAGCTGCTAGGAACAGAGCTGAGAGCTATTGCAAGAGTGCATTTCACTGTCTGCATCCAACATGGCAATCAGGTGTTTTACACTGGCATCCCTGTTAAGGTCATTAGGTAACTTAAACTCTGCCACGAGAGCACTTGTGAGCCCTGTGTGAGGCTTTCCTTAGAAAAAGCAGCCAGGCAGAGACCCTCTTCATCTAGGGTAAGGGGTATGGAGGTGTGAGATGATGGTAACGAAGAACACACATCAGCTTCTCCCAAGTGGGGATCACAGAATCACAGAACATTAGGGATT